>NC_089749.1:4383609-4386109 GCF_040412425.1 Macrobrachium rosenbergii | reverse complement strand
GCTTCCACAGTGCGAGATTCTAAGTAAGAGTAAGGAGTTGTCTTCTTTCATTTCATCTGCCTCTATTTATAAGCTGTGCTTATAACTACCACAGAAAAGGAATTTATCATAGAATTTCTTTTCCTGCGCTGACCGACCTTGTTTAGGGAAGTCACATACACTAGGTGTTCTAGCTATTAAAAGAATTATTTTGAGCAATTAGAAGGAAAGCATATAAAGGTAACTAATGTCTACAGGGAATAGAAGTGCATTATATCTTTTCTATGCAAATCGTTCTAGTCCCATCACTTTTATATCGAATGATTTCTTTGTAAAGGTAAATCAAGTTAGAAAATAAAGTTTTCATATTGCACAAATGAGGAGGAAAAAAGTATTATAAAGATACCAACTTATGCAGAGAAACATAACAACAAACAATGTCCAGGAATTAACGTTTAATAAACACAGTAATTGAGGATGATTTTCTGTTTTGAGGTTTTCATTTAAATGACAGATCACATTGTTCCATATGACATCAAAGCGAATTGCAGACGAACTGATTAGGAGCAGTCGTCAATGTAATTGAAAGGAATTATTTTTGATGTTCTAATTTTCCTGACCTAATACATTTTTGAGCAAAGAGGAATAATAATGTTAGTTTGCTCGGAATAGGAATAAAAGTAATTTATTCACTCCTTTCATACGTGCACGCATGCACGCTCGCTCACGCATACGCGTACACATTCACACACACACATACATATACTATATATATATATGTATATATATATATATATATATATATATATATATATATATATATATATATATATACATACACATGGTTCTTCCTCTAAGGGGAAATGGCGTGTGTTGAACAGTTCACGCTCCAAGATGTTTCCTCCTTGCCATCCAAGACAAGCCCAATTCCCCTCTCCCAAATAAGAAAAAAGAAGAGTGTGAACAGAGGATCCATTATCTTCAAGGAACATGAAGAGATCTCGGTTCAATTGATCACAAGCGATAGATACAGAACAAATATTCGTCCTTGATTTTCTCTCTCTCTCTCTCTTTATATGACTTTGCTGTAGGGCTTAATCCCACATGATATTTAGCTTTTGCGTTAGATAAACATTTTAGTTCCCTTATATTCCTCAGCACCTGCTCTCTCTCTCTCTCTCTCTCTCTCTCTCTCTCTCTCTCTCTCTCTCTCTCTCTCTCTCTCTCTCTCTCTATATATATATATATATATATATATATATATATATATATATATATATATATATATATACATATATATATATATATATATATATATATATATATATATATATATATATATATATATATATGTGTGTGTATGTTGTAAGTCTTTTTGTACCTATACCTATGAGTAAGTTAGGTTTCTATATTACAGTATATCTATCTTTGATTGCTGATCGAGAGTTCATCTCTCTCTCTCTCTCTCTCTCTCTCTCTCTCTCTCTCTCTCTCTCTCTTTTAAGTGGTTATTTTGTTGTTTTCTTGCTTTATAAAAGCGAACTGATTGTGCTAAATTTATATCTACCTCTACTGTAGGTACTTTCTGCAACAAAATTAAATAGATTCACAAATAATTTTTGATGCTTCTTATCACAAGTCATAATAGTCTGTTTTCGTCCGCATAACTTTTGGGTGAACTTTTGCTAAGCCTCACTTCCAGGAGACCCTTCTTGCAACCCTCCAATAACCTGTCTACAGGAGTATCTATGGCCCGATAAATAACCGAATTCTCTGCCTGAAAGCATTATCAGTTCAAGAGAGGCGGAGCGTGAAATAGAAAATGCTCAAAGTAAGAGCGAAAGCCAAAGGGAAAACTTTACACAATTTGCAGAGAGCCTTTGGAACGTTCATCTTATCTCTCGTGGAATTACTGCAAAAGTTTTTACGGTGTTCTTGAATAGTTTAAGCACCTTCGTCTGCCTAAATATATATATATATATATATATATATATATATATATATATATATATATATATATATATATATATATATATATATATATATATATATATATGTGTGTGTGTGTGTGTGTGTGTGTGTGTGTGTGTGTGTATGGTGTGTGCGTGTGTGTGTAATGTTACCATTTACCATTTCCGGGACCGAAATAAGCGTTGGCATAATTGTCCAGCGTTAGGTTTCACTACGGCGACGACAACAGCTTCTCCAGAGACTTACTTAACTAAAGACCTCAACGTCTCTCGAGGATCAGCGACAAGGAACAGCGAAAGCCGGTCAAGTGCCACTCGACGACATTCTCCTCAAGGCTAACCTCTTCTGAGCCGATTTCAACAATTTTGTTGTTTTTCTCTTATCCCGAAACAGTTTTCAGCTCATTCTGAGAGAGAGATTTTAAACGTGAGCCACAAATATTAGAGAATTATTACGGATAAATAATGAAAAGGAAGAGGTAGAAAAAGTGTTTATTATGGGTAAATAATTAAGAGAGAGAGAGAGAGAGAGAGAGAGAGAGAGAGAGAGA
>NC_089749.1:4372992-4378109 GCF_040412425.1 Macrobrachium rosenbergii | reverse complement strand
AATGGTTTTGTTAATTGGATTTCCTCATTAATTTTGATACTTGTAATTAATGATGCTTTTTTCCAAAATCTGAAAAAAATGTTTTATCGCTAAGATATTTTGATTACTGGTTTCAGTTTCTGTAGCTTAGAGTTAGTGTTAGCTTTTGGATTCAACTACAAGTGGTAACAGGGAGCCATGAAATCTGAGAAGTAAGCAAGTGACTAAAATGATTAAATGAGTAAATAAATAATGAAACAAATAAAACTAAATTAGAAGCAATTTTCTGTCCCTAGTCTTTTGACAAACGGTTTGTTTCGAAATAGCGTGATTCACTTCCACTAATTAAGACCAAATTTTTCCATAAATAAACTGAATATAATTGGAAACTTAATTGAAGTGGTGTTAATTGGGTTGTTCTTAATTTTTTGTAATTAGTGATGCATGAATCCTAAATATCCTGGCGTAAAGTTGCAATTCATGGGATATTTTTACTTTTGGCTGTCAATCAACTGTTAGTTGTTTCGAACGAGGAGACGGTGCTAGGGAATGTACAGATCCCTATAGATATTATAAAAGAAACACAAATGAAGATTAGTAGATGGGGCACCCATCAGACAGTTGGATACTTTTCGAGGAAACAAGGCCATTCACCCTTATTTTTTCAGATCGCTTAATATGCCTGTTAATGTGTTTTAGTTAGGTAGTTAAGAGGAAATTGCTCCTTCGGCCACCGAACGACTCAATTACTTATACAGCAACAAGAAGACGCCTTCAAGAAATGATGATCCTCAAGGGGAACTCCTGATTGACAGTGTTCATTTTATTTGCTCTTTTATACTTTTTAAGTCTTCTGTTTTGTTTTTACTTTTTCTTAACCACTGAAGACAAACACGAAGAATGTGTTTTTATTAATGTGAAAACATATGGCGTTAGGTTGCAATGGTAACTCTGATATGAAACTCATTTTAATAAATGAATTTATAGCATTTACTGACTAGCTTTACTTCAGAGTTAGCTTTATTTCCTTTATTAAGATTTCATCTGATAATACATACCAAACCAAATTTCAAGAGATTCCTGACAGTCATAGTTATTACACAATAGCCTGCCATGACTGCTTAAAACATATTTGGCCTTTCATTTTTTTAGCAGAACCCACAGTATGGGCTTCTGCTTTTGGTCCGAGATCTCCCGCCATTTGCAAAATCCCAGGTAGACCAATAGCGTCCAGCCATTCGTGAAGGCAGCTTTTCTGGCGGCCCAGGGTAAAACGTTATGACCTAAAGCAAGGAGAGGAGGAGGAGAGAGAATGAAGGATGGGGCATGAAGAGGGGCGGGGATAGGGAGAGGGAATAATAGTGAGAAATTGAGGAGAGAAGGAAGAAAAACAATGAAGTATATTAAGAATATTAATCGCTCGTATCATCAACATTTGTAGCCTTCTCAAAATCATATTCAGTTTAATTTTTCAAAACAGTTAGAAAAGGCGCACGAAAAGAAGAAATTACAGGAAAGAGAGAAAAAAAATATCTGACGATTTTGTGCAAATTTTGGACATCAATAGATGAAGCAATTCAGGAAGAACATAATGATAGGAAAAACGAGAAACGAAAGCAAAACTATCTGTGAATATTTATCTTTTGTTTTATTTCATCAACAATGATTTAATGTATTTTCCCTGACGACATTTTCAACTTTATTCCTTTCATTCACGGCGAAAATATACATTGCCGTTTTTATGTATGATCACGATAATTTCGTTGTGTATGTGTACTTTTCATTGGAGAATCGTCAGTTGGTGATCCCGAGATTCCTTCGAATTTCCAAAGGCTGTATTCGGCGTTTCGAATATAGAACGTTTTCGTATTCGTTTTCACGTGTCTGTGGTTTGCTCGTACTTAAGTGTGCTCTTATTTTGGATAATAATAATAATAATAATAATAATAATAATAATAATAATAATAATAATAATAATAATAATAATAATAATAATAATAATAATAATAATCCGTACTGAAAGTAGTAGTAGTAATAGTTTGTTAGATTCCTCCGATACAAAATTCGTCTGTTTCTCAAGTTTTCAAGAAAAAATCTCGTAATTATTATCAGAAAATGTCCATCCCCACCGGTAATAATTCTTTGAGAAAAAGCTGACCAATTTTCGAAAGCAAAAACAAAGAAAATGTTTCAAGAAAAAATTTAAGACACCTTTCATCTTAGTTATTTCGCATCGTTTGTCTCGCTTTGGCCTAATCATTTCCAAACTTTCTTTTCCTTTTCGAATCCTCGGTAATTTATCTCTTTTGGACAGAAACCAGATGCATCCACGTCATTTATGATGACGTAATGATATGTCATCAAGCTGAAATCTTTGGTATGTGATCCATTTATCAAATCGTTACTCTCCTTCTGCAGGACGTTTTGCCCAAAGTTTTCGCTTTCGTCTTCTGCAATGGGCAGCCGCTTTTCCGGAATGAAAATCTGGGTCTATTTTAGACGAAGGCTTCGAATGGTATGTATGTATGTATGTATGTGTGCATGTATGTAAGTATGTGTTGTCCTGATGTTTTCAGTTACATGGAAAATAACGAGATGAAGATGATTAATGAAATGTTTTGAAATTAGTATAAGGATTTATAAATATAAGATACGGAGTATGTTAGTGTAAACTTATTTCTTTTAAAGAGAATGTATGGTGCTCTCTAAGTAAATAAATGATAATTTAGAGAGAGAGAGAGAGAGAGAGAGAGAGAGAGAGAGAGAGAGAGAGAGAGAGAGAGAGCTTAGTTGTAGTCAATATAGTTGTGCAAGTGTGTTGAAGGAGAAAATACTGATTAGTTATAACTAACATCATCATTATTATTTTAATAATCACCACATAATTCATTATCACTATTGTCATGAAAAGAACGTTTAATTTTTTCCCACATCTTTTTGATCGTTAAAAACAGTGCCATCCACTTTTAAAGATTCTATGTATATTGTCATTATGTTAATTAAAAACCCACAAATAAAGCATTGTTTGAGAGAGAAAAAATTTCATTTAGAAAGAATTATTTATTGCGATGAGTAAGTAAATAGGATATTTAAACACATCCATTTTGCTTAGTGAAAGTTATATCTAGCATAAATTGCCTTCATAGTGTCTTTTATAAGGAGAATTCTCGATCTTCTAACAATTGCATCAGATAGATAATAAAACCAACATGAAGAAGCTCCTTTGTTGTCTGAGTTGGTTTTGCCTTGACATTCCACCTGTCTCAGCTGCCGAACTCTGTCCCTGTATCTCACGAGTTTTCGCTTTTTTTTTTTCCCACTCTAAAATGTTGATACCTAAACCAAAATGGATTGAACGCAGAATTTTTCGAGGTTCTCCTTTACGTAATAGGGTGTATTATATTCAAATAAAAGATTAATGGCCTCAAATTCATTTTCATTATATACATATATATTTCATTTTTTGTGATGGTGTGAGGGGATGTCATTATGATGAACTAGGCGCCCAGTCTTCCTCTAGCAGTCTCCTAGTTGATCAGTTCATGTGAATACACAAAGTCCAGTTTATGATATAATAAAAAAAAATCCATGAAAAGAATCCTCAAAGAATCAGATATCTTCTTGAAAAAGTGGATTATGTCGGAATATTTTTTACGATGTTATAGCAATATCTTAGAAACTTGAGAAAAGTGCAACGATGCACAAAAAAAGTATGCATGTATACATTTATGTATAAACGTTTTATTCTTCAGCAGCTTCATCAAGGTACTGAATGGATCATTAGTTGAAAATGAGTGTGCTTTAAAGTATAAGCCATGAATATAGCTTGACATTCAGTTCACAACAAAAAATAAACTAGGCAAACATCAAAGAGTTGTGGGAAAAAGACCCCAGCAAATTCATGGTGTTTTATAAAATAAACATCACTGCGAAAAGTGCTTGGCAGCGTCGTCTCGAAAACTGTGAATAACTGAAAATACTTGGAACAAACGATCAGCGATACGTAACAAATAACACAGCGTCCTTTCTATAATATCTCACATCCAACAGCCAACACATGTTTGCTTTAAAAAAGTCAGTTACGGAGCAGAAATTCCATTTCACTTAGTAGGACGTTTGCACATTTTCCGCATTCCGTTTGTCGGAAAGGACCATGTAGAAATTATTTATATTTTACCAAATGTGCTATACTGGTGCTACGGGTGTACGATAACTTTTCAAGGTTATATTGGGATTGCTTTATTTGCTCTTTACTCGAAGTTCTTCCTTATTTACAAGGGATTTGAAACAAATGAGTCACGTTAGGTCTCAATAGCCAACAGCTTAATACTGAAACTAGATACCATCATCATCATAATCATCATCATCATAATAATAATAATTAAAATTATATCTCCTAGAGAAGTATTAAACTGGCACAGGGTTACTTTTAAGCGAACGAATACCTACTAGTCGAAGATTTTGAAGTAGTAAACTTAAACGGGCAAGAGCAAGAACAAGGTGCTTTTCGTATTTCAGCACAATTACTTTAAGAGGTCATTCTCCATCTAATGTATCGTGGATATCAGAACATAATTTTATCTGATTTATTCTAAAGAAAGAGTGTTGCCTGCGTGCAATGTAATTATTTATTATTTGACAGGGATTATGTCAGGGTCTTACCTCTCATTATTGAGAAGGCTGTCGTGTACATGTGATGCAGTTGCTTTCATTTTGAGCTGAATATATCATAAATTCAACTTTCTTTACTTTTAGAAAGGTCATTTGAAAACGATATTAAGTTCATTTAATATTAAATTATGCAAATAAAGATCTCGCATTACAGCGTTTTCCTCTTGACTGCAGTGAACGCTTTATAAGGCTTCATCATGGATTAGATATCATAGGTCTCAGAATTACAATATGAATACTTGGCCCATATAGCTTTGTCTTCTTTTTTGGTATTCACTGCGTTGGGTTTTGCAATGAATAAATGCGTATGCATGAAATTATGATCTAAACTATATGTGGGGAAGAAGTCTCCAGTTCTGTCGAATTCTGACATATTCGTCATTTCTTCATTTTTCCTGGCATTAACGAGTCAGAATGTCGTTCAAAATCGTTTATCACGTAATGAAGGCAATAATCCTTTCACTCGA
>NC_089749.1:4362992-4365492 GCF_040412425.1 Macrobrachium rosenbergii | reverse complement strand
GTCACCATGGTAATAAGAAATATAACAAGACAAAAGCTATAAAATTGAAATAGAGTAAGAATAAAACGTATATATTTATTTTAAAAACAATGAAGATTATGGGCAATTGCTTTAAGGTAAATAATTTTGTCATCATCGTCATAACTGCCGACTATTCGGGCAATATTCTTATTGATAATTTTGTACCTCCTCGCTGTTTTAACAACCTCCCCACTCTCAATTTGGCCCTTTTAGTTTGTGACAAGCATTCTTCTTTTTTAGACAATGTATGAGTTTCCATATGTCAGGATGATTAGGTTGTTAGACTTCGTAAATGCATTATTAAAAATAATTTTTGACTATTATCTGTACGATTCATGTCATTTTGAACTCTGTCGTAAACATTCCATAGTGCAATCGAAAATGGAGGAGCACCTCGCCTGCGATTTCTGCCACGCCCTCTTACAATGCCCATGTAAGTTAACTCAAAATAATTCAAAAATTCTTCTGGTATATCCCACGCTTCCAATATATCCTCATATCCGGACTCAACATCGTCGGCCGGAAGAAAGGCAAGTGCCGATATGGAAAGTATTGCGATATTGAAATTATAATCATTATGATATCTCTCACGTAGTCCTAGATCAACAACCTTTCTGTACAGAGACTGGCAGAAATGAAAAAAGCAACCTGTTTGTGTTGCTGTTGGAAAAACAGTTTGTATGCTATTTATTGCAGCTTTTTCAAAGTCAGACATGACTGTCAAGGGAGTTTCTATTTCTAATTCCTTTACTTTTAAGAAAACGTTCGTATAAACTTCTTCGGATTTGTTTGGTAAAAGTGCAAAAATGCGCGGAATGCTTGAGCCACCAAGTTGTATATGGATGGTATAAAGCTGGTAGAAACTTCGATATGTAGCTTTAAAAGTTCCATCTGTGGTCCAATTTCTGTATCTTCTCAAGTCTTCAATTCCTGAACTTGATGCAAATATCAGTACTCTCAAAGGATCTTCAACTCCAGAGTCATATTGTAAAAATTTTTCTCCTGTATCAAGCGTTTTAAACTTATCTGGAATCACAAAATCATTACGGCCAGTGGATACTGATGGAAGATCGTCATCTCATTTCCATCTACGAACATTCCGGCTAATAGTTTGTAGGGCAGGCAATTCCGCACGACCTGCTGCATCTATTGATGCCACGCATGTAGTAATTAAATCTCTAGTAGATGATCCGTTAGTTCCAGCTTTGTCTTTCAAATCAGATAGTGCTTTTTTCGCTTACAATTTCACTTTTTCTTGCTGAATGATTATGCTCACTAATTTTCCTTAAGATTTCATAATTTTGAATTCGTAATTTGGTAATCAGTCTCGCTCTGCAAATATTTTGCCTTCCTCTGATAAATACTGAAGTATATTAAATTGTTCCTTGTATAATTTTGATGATACTGATAGTATAGCTCGTCCACCAGGTGTCTTTTCCACGTTGACTTTTCAAAATAGTATTCATTGTAGTTTCCATAAAGGGCTTCTGAGGAGAAGAACTACTACTGAGAGAATGGTATCCCGGAGTGAACCGAAAAATACTACTCTGATTTCTATACCTTGAATTTTTTTACAGAAAGAGTCGTGACGGGCAGTTGTCCTAACGGGCAGTTATCCTAACGGGCAGTTTTCCTTTCGGGTAGTTGTCCGACGGGCAGTTGTCCGACGGGCAGTTTTCCTACGGGCATTTTCCACGTTTGCTTATATATATATAAATATATATATATATATATTATATATATATATTTATATATATATAATATATTCTAAATATATATATATATATATATATATATATATATATATATATATATATTTATATATATATATATATATATATTATATATATATATTATATATATTATATATACAAAATATATATATATATTATATATATATATTTTATATATATATATAAATATATATATATATATTTATATATATATATTTTGTCACTATATATATGGATATATTTGTGTGTGTTTTAAGTCTTTTGTACCTATACCTACCGTAAGTTAGGTTTCTATATTACAGTATATCTATCTTTGATTGCTGATCGAGAGTTCATCTCTCTCTCTCTCTCTCTCTCTCTCTCTCTCTCTCTCTCTCTCTCTCTCTCTCTCTCTCTCTTTAAGTGGTTATTTTGTTGTTTTCTTGCTTTATAAAAGCGAACTGATTGTGCTAAATTTATATCTACCTCTACTGTAGGTACTTTCTGCAACAAAATTAAATAGATTCACAAATAATTTTTAATGCTTCTTATCACAAGTCATAATAGTCTGTTTTAATCCGCAAACTTTTGGGTGAACTTTTGCAAGCCTCACTTCCTGAGACCCTTCTTTGCAACCCTCCAATAACCTGTCTAAGGAGTATTCTATGGCCCGATAAATAACCGATTCTCTGCCTGAAAGCATTATCCTGTTCAAGAGAGGCGGAGCGTGATATAGAAAATGCTCAAAGTAAGAGCTTCGGGAAGGG
>NC_089749.1:4297992-4357992 GCF_040412425.1 Macrobrachium rosenbergii | reverse complement strand
CCCACTTTTATAATTACAGTATATGCTTTTATTACTCCATTTGTATAGAGCTGAGGTACATTCCATTTGGAAGGGCGTGGCTTATGTCATGGTCCCAAGTCAAAATATCCAACTTAAGTAACGAACACCTTCCTGGCTATTATTAAAAAATAAGTTATGAGAGTAATGTTATTAATTCTCTTAATGTAAAACGTAATTCCCGGGCTAAGAGTACAGTCTTTTTGAGAGATTCAGGGAAGTCTGAATTAATCATTTCCTCATGGGACTTTCCTGTGGTTGATTCCTGTAACACTGAAAGAGAGAATTACTAATTGCATCTAAAAAGGAAGTCCATAACTGGCTTTGCAAATGAGCACAGAAAATTAGTGACGGAATTAAAATGATGTAAGGTTTGGTGCGTACTTCGGTAAGATTTGGTTATATAACTTTAAGAACTGGAAAGTACAGAGGAAATAGGCTGCATTTTCGTAAAAGTATTAAAAAGTTAACATTTCCTTAACATCATTTGAAATCCTACCTGAAGATAATGCATAAAAAGTAGGTGAATTTTCATTGCTTTTTTTTTTCCACTTATTCTCTGCGTATCATCTCGGAAGTTTGGTAGGAGTTTTTCTAGGCTACAACTGAAATATAGAGTAGTTCTTCTGGTTCAGCTTGGGAATCTTCTTACCTCCCAATATTTAACCGAGGAGCAAATCCATTCCTGTTTTTTGCTGACGTTTCCGGAATTCCGTCGTAAGGGTCTTATTTTATATTCCCTCATATACTTATATAATCGCCTTTTCCTGTTACTTTTCTGTCTCTGCAGGCTAATATCCATTTGGGCCTTCTTACGTTTATAGTTTGTTGACATCGTGTGTAAAGGTTAGAGCTTAACATTTAAAGAAAGTAAAGAAGGAGCATTTTTTTCCGTCGTTGGACGTATCTTTATGCTTTGTCATTTGTTTATCAGTTTTCCCCCGAACACAATGTCGAATGATGCCACGGCCGGTGGCTGGTTAAGCAGTTTGTCCGTTTTTAAGAGAAAGCAGGGAATCAGGAAATATTTGCCAAGATTTATAAATTTTGAGCTAGAGCATGTCATGGCTGGGTTACTAGAGATGTTTTCTTTCATTGTGTTTGTGATGCAATCTCCTCTTTTTCTTCGCCATAGCATTCGGTGAATGTATTACTTGTGCCTGTGATGAATAGTTGTAATAATCACTTCTTTTTAGGGGAGTTTTGAAAGTTTTTGATCAGATTAATTGCTTAAGTTTAATTCCTATCAACGCCTGAAAGTTCTAGATAGGCAAACAATAATTAACGATATAGTTCTTTCCACAAATATAACTTCATATTGCGCTCGAATAAAATATCCTAATTCCCTCACGAGCTCAATGAAGTATTCATGAGATGTCCAGCACACCACTGTTTCACAGGTGTAATTTTGGAGGTGATATAAAATTTAAGTAACATAACTTGAAAGGTCAAAAATTTGCGGTTGACATAATCTTTGCATGTGATATGATTCTGAAGGTGATACAGTTTTTCAGAATGAATGAATGTTCAAATATTAACCTTTTATAGTTTACAGTAATAGCAAATGAATAGGCTAGTTTAATATATGAGGGCCAAAATTAAATAGAAACCCACTAGCCTGAACTACTATGTATGCCATTCTATTCCGGATCACAAGAGGTTGACTGCCAGTGCTATAAATAAGGAACTTGACAAAAACCCATACGGAAATGAATTTCTGAACATTCTAAACTTACAGATTTCCATATACATAAACTTACAGACACATTATACATAGACTTACATTATACTATAAATATATTAATGTATAAATATATAAATATGTTTGTATTTATTATCATAAATATATAATCATATGAACGTATGTATGTATACATGTTTCAAACATATCAATAAGTATAAATCATGAACGTGAGAGATTTGAAAACAGTAAGTCATAAACAAAGGGTTTATCGATGTTTGCATTTGCTGGCTGATTCAATGAACATGCTTCAATGTCTTCAGCATTTTCATCTATTATTTAGTTCCCGAGTACAATACCTGACAAAAGCAGACGATCAGTAATACATTCGGAAATTCAATGACACAGAGATTATATAGATCGACTATGTCGTGGAACTTAGATTTCATCCACTGTTTTCTGATAAATTTGATGTAAAATGTATATATATATACACACATATATATATATATATATATATATATATATATATATATATATATATATATATATATATATATGTATATATATATATATATATATGTATATATATATATATGTATATATATATATATATATATATATATATATATATATATATATATATATATATATATATATATATATATATATATATATATATATATATATATATATATATATATATATATATATCTTCTTCTTCTTCTTTTTCTTTTAACGTGCCTTTATTCCCATTTTTGTATATATTATGCCTTCTTTTTGAAGGACTTTTTTTATTTGGCTTTGGGGTATGTGGTCTCGATATATATATATATATCGCTTAGACCCCGGTATATATGTTTCATGTATCATATAACGCCCTTTCTTCCCATATATATATTATATATGGCGGGAGTTCGAGATGTGATATGTTTGTTATGTTTTTAGAAGGTGTTGTATGGCTTTGTTTTGTGTGTGTATTTAGTCTGTAACATCATTTGCTATTTTTTTTTATATAAGCCTATCCGTTGATTATATATAATCCCGGGATGTCTATATATAGCAAAGTATCTGCCTCTCTGATCAGCCGACTGCGGGTTTGAACCCGCGCCATATATATATAGTCCGATATGCTGTAATATATATATATATATATATATATATATATATATATATATATATATATATATATATATATATATATATATATACATATATATATATATATATCTATATACATATACATATATATATATATATATATATATATATATATATATATATATATATATATATATATATATATATATATATATATATATATATATATATATAGGTGTGTGTGTGTGCGTATACGAAGAGAGGAGATGAAAGAGAGAGTTCCTCTTTGTAAAATAGTCCGAACAGTTAAAAATTAAAATTTCTTATTGTGGTAGTGCTTTACTGACATACCTCATTGTATTCCATATGTATTATTCAATTTAATTACATATATTGGTCAGACTTTCCAACAAGTTAAGGTTTTCCAGAATATAATGAACGTATAATATTTCACTTTAGAAGTATCCCTTCCTTTTTTCAATTAATCTTTTTTTCTTTTAGAAAATTACCAGCCACCCGACCACCTGAGAACAATTTAATCTTGAGGCAAAGTCTAGAGTGAAAGAGTAAACGTTGAACATAATTTTTAGGAATGAATTTCGATGAATTCCGCTGAAATTCGAGAGATTAATCAACCCTGATTCACTCTGAATGGCTCTGACTGAACTTTGTTGCATCTGGAATTCTCTTTGAAAAGGAAAAGTTCTATAGATTGACAAAGTCAAAACTTCAGTGTAATTTTAGAAATTACGCGACCGAAGTTTTTTTCTGAATTGTTCGAACTCGCCAAGTTTCTTTTATCACTTAATTTGACGGAAAACATTTTCACTTTATGATTTGGGAAGCTGTTTTGTTTGATTGTGCAGAAAACGATCATTTCAGTGAATTGGTGATTTGAAAGAATTTCTGGTCATTGTGGAATTCTTCGAGGACTTATTGTCTTTTAAGTTGCATTTTGTCTCGTCTTTTAAATATTTTATTTAAATTTATCCGATTCAACCTGTTTTTAACGAGGAAATTTAACTCATCTAATAACTCATTAGCTTGTATCTCTCTCTCTCTCTCTCTCTCTCTCTCTCTCTCTCTCTCTCTCTCTCTCTCTCTCTCTCTCTCTCTCTCATTTTACTCATTAAACAGCATCAAATGGCAACCAAAATTCATAATATCTGCAATAATAATAATAATAATAATAATAATAATAATAATAATAATAATAATAATAATAATAATAATAATAATAATAGTAATTAAATCATGTGACCATTATACTAAAATGGTGATATTAAGGAATGCTTATTTAGTCTCTATGGAGTATAACATAAAAAAAACGAATCAAAATCACCAATGGTGTTGTAAGATAATTACCATATTTCAGGGCATAATTCATCAAATTCATAATGAAATCATTCTCATTTTAACTTGTAAATACATTCAAGATTATAGTTACCACATCTTCAGAGTAAGCTCATTCTCTGAATTTCTTCTACAACTTAGTTTTTATTTTCCTCTTTATAGTTGTTTATTTACAACTTTACCGAACATGGCATTCATTTATAAATACATATACATATACATTTGTATATAATAAATATATATACATATATATATATATATATATATATATATATATATATATATATATATATATATATATATATATATATATATATATATATATATATAGAGATAGAGAGAGAGAGAGAGAGAGAGAGAGAGAGAGAGAGAGAGAGAGAGAGAGAGAGAGAGAGAGAGGAGAGAGAGAGGGAGAGCGAAAAGGAACTGATTGTAATGTATTAAGGTTAAAATTAAGAGAATCTCTCTCGCAAGGTCATCGAGAACAATAAAGATTTTTATCAAGCTAATAATATTCCGTGATGGTTTGCATAAAAGAGTCCATAAAGCGGAGGACCCACGGCAATAAGACCAGGGGATCTGTGACACAGGGTATACTTTGAATATGAAATGGGTGATTGAGCCGCTCGTAAAGAGTTAATATTAAAAGATAGTGGTTATTTGCTCCCAACTACTGAAGCATGTTTATATATATATAAACATAATATATATATATATATATATATAATATATATATATATATATAACCATATATATATATATATGATAACTAAGTGTCTGTATTCACAACCCGTGTTGTGTGTGTAAATATATATATAATATCGATATATAAATCAATATATATATATATACACACAAATATACAAAACTATACACGCATATATATATATATATATATATATATATATATATATATATATATATATATATGTATGTATGTGTGTTATGTATTTTGTGTTTTTGTTTGTATGTGTCAATATTTGTAACCTTGATTTATACGCTCGATGTTATTTGTACGTTTTGGATGCAAACACGGAATGTGAATAGTAGACACTTGGTTATCATTTCCTCGCATCTCGGTTCCAGAGATTCCTTGGAATTGCTCGAACATGTTCCAAGTAGCCTATTGTGTTTAGTTCCAGGATTCCAGTTACCTGATTCTATTGTGCGAGGAGGGTGCAGTCCTCTACCTGCAGATTGAGTGATATGAAAAGTAATCATGCTAAAATATTAATATAATTTAATCATAGCATTAAGTAGATATTTTAACTTTATTTTCAAGCTTTGATATATATACAAAGAAACTCACACACACACACACACACACACACACATATGTATATATATATATATATATATATATATATATATATATATATATATATATATATATATATATATATATATATATATATATATATACATGTATATATGTATGTGTGTGTGTGTGTGTAATAATGGTCTATGTATGTATATCATAGCTTGAAAATGAATAGGTGTGTGTGTATGTGTGTGTAGAGAGAGAGAGAGAGAGAAAGAGAGAGAGAGACAGAGACAGAGACAAATAGTTTGATGGCTCACCAGTTTTCCTTTGTAGCCTAAGGCCTTTTATAGAAGTGCAATTTACATAAAATCAGATTTTATTGAAATATATTCACATGTTAACGCTTCAAAAAATGAAAGTTTTTTGCAGTATTTCAAAATGTCCTGAACCAGTTGAAAAAATCGATTCTTGATTCTCAAGGTCACACTGCCATTTACTGCTTCCGTATATCGCTGCTAATTGGTATGATAATTCACGAATCTCAAGTTTGTGCAATCAGTGAATCAGTTCTAGCCTCTTATAGAAAGAACGGTTTATTACCACAGCATTCCGTTCCTCCTAGTGAGTTATATATATATATATATATATATATATATATATATATATATATATATATATATATATATATATATATATATATATATATATATATATATATATACATATATATATATATATATATATATATATATATATATATATATATATATATATATATATATATATATATATATATAAATTATCTGTATTTAACCATTATCTGTATTTAACATATGAAGCTTAGTACAAATATAACTATATTTATAGGGATATGAAAACAAATTTATCAGTCATTAATTTTCTTATACATCTACAGAAGATAAATAAAAAAAAATTTTTAACATTCTAAAAGTTAGTTGTTGTATCTGAGTAATGGAAGATAATTAGAACTTGCAGGATAAAACTGCCATTGATGTTAGTATTGGTCCTAGCAAGTTTTTTTTTTCATAGCAGGAAAGTGGGTAGTCACCTGCATTCTGTTTTTAGGTAAAGGCCATCGATAAAACAAGTGCTTTTGATCTGCGTTTTTTATACGTACAAGTTATATTGATTCACTGAAGACTTTGGATTTTGGTATCCAGGACTTCTCTTCCATGAAACAGTTACACTGACAGTGTTCTCAAAACGTACTCTCTCTCTCTCTCTCTCTCTCTCTCTCTCTCTCTCTCTCTCTCTCTCTCTCTCTGTTAAACCCAGGAACTTTCACAGACGTATGTTTCTCTGAACATGGAATGCTCTTCAAACTACGATGAAACAAACTTAACTCGGCTTATTGTCTTATCTTATTATGAACTAAACAATAACAGGGGATTGTGGATGTCACAGCGTGATGTGTTATAGATATCTGTCGATATAAGTTTTTTCAAAAATATAAGAATTCTTGTTTTGTATTGTTATTAAACACACACAGAGTTACCCAACTCACAGAGTTACCCAACTATGATTTCCCTCACATGAACTTTAATGAATTTTTCCTTGTGACTAAAGTCATTCGCTCAATGCACCTACCCATTTATTGGTTTTACTACATTACCTGTGCGGATGCATCCTTTGCCTGATTTTTCTGTTTACTTTCCTCACTTCATCAGCTGTCTTTATCATAGGAATTGTCATTTAGAGGCTTCAACTGACGAAGTTACATAAGAGGGAAGCCACTTTTTTTCACTAGGGTCACTATTCCAGTGTGTGATCTCTCCTTCTTAGGTTATTATCACAGTCATTTGTTAAACGTATGAGTCACATTGCGAAGTTCTCATTGAGCTCGGTAAAAGGCCTCCCTCTTAGTTGAAATATGAAAAATGGAGCAAATTAAAGCTGAAGACACTAAATAACTAGGTAGTAAGAGATCGAAAGTAAAATGCGGAAAGCACTGCAGCAGGGGGAGGTAAGGCACGCTGCTGAGAACATTCAGTACATTTTCAGCGAAGAACACTGTGGTGATCCCAGACACCATCGCCATGTCCCTTTCCCCCTAATCCACCTTACGGAGGATTTCGGCGGATAAAATTAATGTATTCGATTGCGTTCTCCAATGAAAGCAAATTCTCTGTGAAAAAAGGGAACTCATATCCAACGGCCCCATAGTACATTTTACATAAGACTTAATGAGTCACCTACCCGCAAAGACTGAGGGCGTGAGAGGAGAGGAGCAGATCTTGATCATACTTACATGGGACTTGAAGAAGTATCTGAAGTAGGCGAACCTCGGTGGAAGGGAAACTTTTACACGTTTCTGTCAATCAGTTTGGTTTGACATCCTTCTTGGTTATCGGTGTTTCTGTATTTCAACTCTCTTTTATTGTTTATTTTTGGCAGTGGAATATTCGAAGAATTCTAGATAGCGATCGATCTCGGGTACAAACGATGAGGCGCTGTGCAAATGGCGAACTCCAGACATAATAATCGTTCGAGTAGTGCTCGAAATGTATTTCTATTTGCGTTAAATGTAATCATTTTATTTGCTGTTAGTATTGAGATATTCGAGTTGTGGGACTTTGACATTAGACTCGAGTAATGTTCAGGCCAGAATTGTTAGGCCTAAGGATGACACGTTTTGGGTGTTGTCGAGGTCAGGGATACAGTGTGTTATGTGTTGTGAGAGAGATTAGAGAGAATGTTCAGGCTAATAAACGAGAGATACAGAGAGAGAGAGAGAGAGAGAGAGAGAGAGAGAGAGAGAATTAATCAACAGTTTTGTGTAATTTTTAGCAAACTGTTGTATTTTCTATTTATAATTCTGTTTCTCCGAGCTGATAAAGTATTAAAAGTACCTTGGATTTTTCATTTAAAATTATTATAACGTTAGAATATGTTACCCGGTGCTTATATATATTTCTTGCAGTCCATCACGGGTGAATGGAAAGAAAAATATCATCACTAAAAACATCAAAACTTTAAAAAAGAGTCATCGATGAAAATACACTGAAATCAAGGATTCACTTATCAATACGCTATAGAAATACAAGTTCGACAGCTATGGGAGAATGGAAACTAGAGAATGGGGTGGGCGTTGGACTGTGATTCATGAAAAATAAAGGAAGGATAGCACGGAGAGTTTACTTTATAAATCACAAACATGGAACTCGAAAAGTTAGTTTTAATACTACATGATGACTGCAGTGATATGAAAAAAAATTTAAGAAACAAGTCATTGACTATATATCACTTGCATCATCGTAAGAAAATTAATCAGATTAAAAAAGTGCCAGAATGAATGAAATCTGTTTTTTGATAAATATCCAAATGGGCAATTTTCATTCCATCAGAGACAAAAGAAGAAAAGGCTAAAAGTAAGAGTCCTCGGCGCAGATACAGAGACAGTGGAATTATGCAGCCTGGGAAGACTAATAGATAGATTCGTGAAAGTCGAAGGGCAGAAAACCTTTTAAATGGAATTCCCATACCATTGTCTATGACTATAAATCAGGGATGCTCTCTGCACAAATTGACTTGGGATCAAGAGTAAAACTCTTTTCAGCTGATTTTTTTTGTGGGAGTTGGGGGGGGGGGGGGGAAATATGGCACATCTATTTTTTGAGTCTTGCTTCATTTGCTGAAAGCACATAAGTGATTTTCGGTGGGTCTTTGGTATCGACATTCCGAAAAGTCATTTTTTTATTCTATAAAAACACATTTGATACTTGTGTTTGTATATATATATATATATATATATATATATATATATATATATATATATATATATATATATATATATATATATATATATATATATATATATATATATATATATATATATATATATATATATATATATATATATATATATATATATATATATATATATATATATATATATATATATATATATAATGTTCCAAAATATAAGGATATTTTAATAAATTATACAAAAGACGTTTTTAAAGCTGACACCCACCTTCTGTGGACCTGATCACAGAAAATGGACGAAAGCTTCAAAAAGTCTTTTGTGTAATTTAGGACTATATACACATTTTTTTTAATATTACCGTGGAACATTTTGCATACACAAATATTATACATGCAAGCGTACACACATGCAATGGTATGCGTACTGCAGTGGCTGACATCTAATATCTTGGGATAATACTCGAATTTTAATAAGTTTTGTCTGATTTTATTTCCAATATTTTTAAATTTGACGATAAAGTTTCATGACATATTCCTTTGGTAGTCGTCTCTCTCTCTCTCTCTCTCTCTCTCTCTCTCTCTCTCTCTCTCTCTCTCTCTCTCTCTCTCATACTCCACGGCTAGTCATGTGGGAAGTCCCGCAACTGAATTACATGTGGATCGCAATTTCTTTGATATTCCTCTCCGGCCTTTAAAAGATCTTTTCGTCTCTTATCTACTGAAGACAAACGGCCCATTATTACTCCTCTCTGTTTGATATATGGTCTTCCTTCGAAGGATACTGAACGAGCTTTCAGGGAACTTTGAGATTCTTTTCTCTTATTTTATTTCTTCGTTTGCCTTGTTCTTTCAATTCTTTTACCGAATTAGAATAATTGAATTTTGGTCTTGGTTTCTTCCTCTTCGGCTTTTTCCAAAGAATATTATAAAAATTCATTTCTCGCTATAACGTGGTTCAGATTCCACAATAAGCTGTGGGTCCCGTTGCTAGGTAACCAATTGGTTCTTAACCACGTAAAATAAGTCTAATCCTTCGGTGTTAATCAGCTCAGTGGTCTGGTTAAACTAAGGTATACTTAACTTAGTCAGAAGAACTTTAAAATGGTTATTTTTTAAGTTTTTGTACGAGTAAACGTCTGTTCGTGAAAGCAAGGCACTGATATTATATGTGGCATAATGAGATGTATAATATATATAAGGTGTGATAAATTGGCTTCTGTGTCTTTAATGTTTTCGTTTCCACTTGATAAACGAGGTGACAATAATATAAGGTGACAGTAATAAAAGGGATTTGTGTCATTTCTGTCATCGTGGAAATTCTCTTGCGATTCTGATTACAACCAGTAGTTTTTAATATATGAAATGTTTAGTGTATAACAGTTGTTATGTTTTCATTCTTTGTGTATTATTTAGAATGAGAACGATTCTATATGCTATTTATTTAGTCAATGGATTCAAATAAACAGAAAACGAAAAATGGCACTGAAAATTAAATCGAGATTATTTAGCCAACCCCACTTTTCCATGTTAAAGGACTACTATCTTACCAGTTGAAATACTTTGGCCCCCAAGAATTTTAAATTTGCCCATCTTTATAATTAACCTCACTATATCTAAGGCAGTTCTTAGAAATGTTAAAAACAATTCCAGACATGCGAGGAACTGAGAATAAAGCGCTTTACAAGTGCCTTTATCAGGAATTCTGCCGTGCATCTTTGGAAGCTGGAATAAATCATTTCACTTCGACTCAGAAATCTTGAGTAATTATAATCTCATGCCATCTTTGAATATGCTAAATGAGAATCTCAGGATTTTTTGTGTGGGGTTTCGAAGTCGGAGGTACCTGCAAAGGAATTAATATAATCTCTTGCAATTTATGAGAAGGGGGAAAGCACATGTTACAGAATATAAATTGTTCAACGGAGAAATTTTCGTTAATGTTAAGTATGAATGAGAGCATACCAACGAAAGTAAATTTACTGAAAGATCATCATTAAAAGAGGAAAGAGAGTACACGAGGAAATAACACACATTCACGAGTGTAATAGAAATAAATTTCTAGCTCACTTCGGGATTCTCAATTGAAAGTGTAGGTCAGCTTACCTTTTATTTGAGAGTCCTGGGTTCGATACGATGTAGGTTAGAAATTTGTATGATAAAAGTACCGAATTTCCGTTTTTATTAAGAATTTCGCAAGACTAGCAAGGACCTTCCCGAGAGAGAATTAAGTAAAAAAAAAAAAATAAAAATGAAAAATTCTCTCTCTCTCTCTCTCTCTCTCTCTCTCTCTCTCTCTCTCTCTCTCTCTCTCTCTCTAACGAAGGGTCATTAAGAAGAAAATACCGTATCATCCCATAACCGCTGCAGCAGTCCTAACCCTTAGAGAACAGAATAACGATCATTTGGGTTTGATAATCGGGCGTGAAACGTTAAAATCAGAAGCGTTTTCTCCCCTTAACGATCAAAGTTTCGTCATCTGGCCAAAGGATAACGATAGCTCGCTTCTCTCAGCAGAGTTCCTAATTAATCGGAAATTAGTAGACCGTGCTACGCTCGTTCAAGTCAGCTGAGAATGGCATCACTGGTTTTTTGGCTTAGAAAAATTACGCATTACTTGGTAGTGCAAAAAATTGTGAATAAGTGGTTGTCATTCTTTTTCTTATTTGAAAGCATATATCCTATAATTGCTTCCTTTAACATCCTTTCCACTTTTTCATATCATCATTTTTCATTTGAATTTCTTCAATATACGCAGTTTGTAATAAAATATATTAGCTATAGATATATTTATGCTTTAATAAAATTTTTTGTAGTATTGAGAACTAAGAAAATATTTGTTTCGTTTCCTGAGAGGATGTTTATTTAAATATTCCAATAATTACTACCAAGATTAATTCAGAGCTAATTGATAGTTCTTTAGCACCATTTACAAAAAGTCGTATCAAAACATTCGAATCAAAGTCAGATTGAGAAATTTTAGCCTAAAGTATCAAATCCTGTAAGGACCCAATGTGATGACCTGCGGTTCACTAGACGACAAAGTTACACCCACCACGAACATTAAGGCTCGTTGGATCAGTCAGATCTGTTCATATTGCAAGAAGGAACTTGAGAGGGATTACCCATGGGAACAAACTCGTGTCCAAAGATGATCTCACAAGTAGGATAGCGAATTTAAGCTAGTGAGAGCATTTCCACTGGGAGGTAGGGAAAGCAATGGTTGTGGGTTGGGGATTACTGGTGCGTGGGGGGAGGGTGGTGTCTGTGTAGGCGGGGCGTTGGGCGTGGTGTTAAAGGAAGAAACAGCAGAATATTTATATGTATATATATATATATATATATATATATATATATATATATATATATATATATATATATATATATATATATATATATATATATATATATGTCTATTTATCACATCACCGTGATTCATATACAATCAAAACTATTAACGTCCTAAAAATTTCAAGCTGGAAGTAATATATTTTCATATATGTTACCGAAGGGAATTTTTAGTTGATAATAAGTCTATCTTGTCAGTTGCGACGGACGGAGAATCAGGACTGTGTCAAGTGACGCACCAACCAGTTAGTGCGTCACTGTAGTCCTGATTCTCCGTCCGTCGCTGGTTCGATCCCACGGGACGGTAGACTTATTATCAACTAAAATTCCCTTCGGTAACATATATGAAAATATATTACTTATGAGGTAGAGTGAATTGATATTAAAGGACGTTTGTAGCTTTTCTGATTGTATATATATATATATATATATATAGACCGCTATGTAAGTTGGATCACCACGAGCACATATGCTATTGAATACATTCCAAACTATATTGGGGCATTGACAAAAATGTCAATAAAGACTTATGAAGACATGATAAAAATTAAAAGAATTCCAACTTGGTAAGACGTGTGCAGTTTGCCCCGCCAGATTCACTTTATTAAACTTGCCTGTGTTTGTACATCCCGCAGAGAAAACACTGTCAAGTTTCACATCAAAAGATTCTATTGTAGAATAACAATACATTCACCTTCTCTCTCTCTCTCTCTCTCTCTCTCTCTCTCTCTCTCTCTCTCTCTCTCTCTCTCATTCTCTCTCTCTCTCTCTCTCTCTCATTCTCTCTCTCTCTCTCTCTCTCTCTCTCTCTCTCTCTCTCTGGCTATGAAGAGGAATGCAGCGATCTACATCCAAAAATATGTAGAAAATGGAAAGAAGGAAATGGATGTAGGTTTAATAAGAAATGTAGGTACATGCATCCTGTAGCCATGAAAACCAAAATCAAAATCAAATACATATAAAAATCAAGGTAAAAATGAAACAAATAAAGAAAAGAACAAAGATCATGTGATGAAGGCAAAAACAAGCCAACAACACATTATGAAATGTCAGCACCACGATATGAGCCATCAGCACCTAGATATAGCACAAGGAACAAGCAATGTATATATGATGCTAAGGGATGGTGCAGATATGGAGATAAGTGCAGGTTTATGCACAAAGTGAATAAATATGAAGCTGGAAGAACAAGTATAATGGAAAAGTTGGATTTTTTAATGTACGAATTTCTGGAAATGAAAAAAGATCAACATATCAGAACAGGAAAGAGACATGGGAAAATCCTTATTATTACCCATATTAGATAATGGAGATAATACGCAAACCATCATAGTGATGAATGCGCAGGGTTTAGTTTCGAGTAACTCAAAAAGAAAGATAGAGCTCTTAGAAGAACTAACCCAAAATGAAAAAATAGAAATATTGAATATAAGTGAAACCTGGTATTCCCAAGAGACTGGTAATGATGACCAGATAAAGGGTTCCCAAACTTATAGATCAGATAGAAAAAATAGAAATCAAGGGGGAACCGCGATATATGGGAAAGATGCCAATCAAGGAAAAATCTGTGAGAAATATAGTAACACAGAATGTGAATTAATAGCGGTAGAATTTGAATATGAAAAATTAGTGAACATTGTAATATATAGACCCCCTAATACTAAAGAGTTTGACATAATAATTGAAAAATTGGATGAAATATGTAGAAATCACAAGGATTGGACTATACTCCTAACTGGAGACTTTAACTTTCCTTTTGTAGAATGGAAAGAACGAATAGGAGACTGTGGTTGTATTTATACATATAAAAAGAGAGCAATAGTAGTGCAGAAGATAAAAGGCAATTTGAAAAGCTATTAGATATGCTACTAGAACATAACATTCAGCAAATAAATCACCTACCAGCAAGAAAGGATAATATTTTAGATCTAGTATTTGTGAACGAGGTGAACTATGTTAAAGAAATAATAGTATATAACACGAGTATTTCGGACCATAATGTCATAGAACTAACAGTCCGTTCCAGAACATATGAAAACAGAAAAGCAAGAAACGAAAAATGGGAAGGATATGGAAAATACAATTTCTATAGTAAGAATATAAATTGGTCAAAAATAAATGAAGAATTAAACAAAGAATGGGAAAATATATTTGTAAGTGATGATATACAGGTAAATACCGATATATTATATAAAATATTAGAGGAAATAGTGGAAAAATATATACCGAAGAGAAAAAGTAATCATCAGTCACGAATTCCAAGAGACAGAAGGATCTTGTTCCAGAAAATTAGAAAGTGGAAAAAAGCTCTTGCAAAAGAAAAGAATGCATGGAAAGTGATGGAACTAAAAAGTAAGATAGAAAATGCAGAAAAAAAGATTATACAATCAAAAGAAAATGAAAAAGGGAACCTAGAAGAAATGACACTACAAAATATCAAGCAAAACCCTAAAATTTTGTATTCATATGCAAAAAAGATGAATAAAATAAGAGTAGAAATAGGCCCTCTAAGAATTGAAGGGCGATTAACGAATGAAAAAAAGGAAATATGTAACATATTAGCAGAAAGATATAAGAGTGAATTTACACCTAGAATTGAAAATGAAGATAATGATACAGAAATAAGAGATGAAAATACTGAATACTTATCAGATATAGATATTACAGAAGCCGATATTGTGCAGGCTATTAATGAAATTAAAAATGGATCAGCAGCAGGACCAGATGGAGTACCTGTCATATTGTTAAAGAAAGTGGTTCATTCAATCGCAAAGCCGCTAGCAATATTATTAAGACAAAGTATAGATACAGGCAAGATTTATGATGAGCATAAATTAGCATATATTACTCCTACTTTCAAAAGTGGTTCAAGACTAGAGGCAATTAATTATAGGCCTGTGAGTCTGACATCTCATATTATGAAAGTATATGAAAGGGTAATAAAAAAAAATATAATGAAACATTTAATGAAAAATAGATTGTTCAATATAGGACAAAATGGTTTTGTACCCGGAAAAAGTACACAAACCCAACTGTTAGTCCACCATGAAAGCATATATAAAAATATGATAAATGAAAAAGATACAGATGTGGTTTACCTAGACTTTGCAAAAGCTTTTGACAAGGTAGATCATAATATATTAGCGAAAAAAATTAGAAAACATAACATTGCTGACAAAGTTGGAAGATGGATAAAAGAATTTTTGCAAAACAGAAAACAGATAGTGATTGCAAACGATGAGAAATCGGATGAAGCTACGGTAATATCCGGCGTACCACAGGGTACGGTGTTAGCTGCAGTGCTGTTTGTGATTATGATTGCAGACATAGACAGTAATGTTAAGGACTCAGTAGTAAGAAGTTTCGCAGATGACACAAGAATAAGTAGAGAAATTGCTTGTGATGAAGATAGGAACTCGCTACAAAGAGACCTAAATAAAATATATAAATGGGCAGAGATAAATAGGATGGTATTTAACTCTGATAAATTTGAATCAATGAACTATGGTGATAAAGTAGGAATGCTATATGCATATAAAGGACCTAATAATGAGACAATCACAAACAAGGAAGCAGTTAAAGACCTTGGTGTGATGTTGAATAGGAATATGTTATGCAATGATCAAATAGCAATTTATTGGCAAAATGCAAAGCAAAAATGGGAATGTTGTTCCGGCACTTCAAAACAAGAAAAGCTGAACACATGATTATGCTTTATAAAACGTACGTACGTAGTCCACTTGAATATTGCAATATAATATGGTACCCACACTACCAAAAAGATATTGCACAAATAGAGTGTGTACAAAGGTCATTTACAGCTAGAATAGAAGAAGTTAAGGACCTTGACTACTGGGAAAGACTACAATTCTTAAATTTATATAGTCTTGAAAGGAGAAGAGAACGCTACATGGTAATTCAAGCATGGAAACAGATAGAAGGAATTACCGAAAATATCATGGAACTAAAATTATCAAAAAGAGCAAGCAGAGGTAGATTAATAGTGCCAAAAACTATACCAGGAAAATTAAGGAAAGCACACAGGACATTAATCCACCACGCACCAGCATCGATAATGCAGCGTCTATTCAATGCGCTACCAGCTCATCTGAGGAACATAACAGGAGTGAGCGTAGATGTGTTTAAGAATAAGCTCGACAAATATCTAAGATGCATCCCAGACCATCCAAGACTGGAAGATGCAAAATATACCGGAAGATGCGTTAGCAACTCTCTGGTAGACATCAAAGGCGCCTCACACTGAGGGACCTGGGGCAACCCGAACGAATTGTAAGTAAGTAAGTGACTCTCTCTCTCTCTCTCTCTCTCTCTATCTCTCATGTTACCGAGCCTATTCGCTGGCAAAACGCAGCCTGAACTATGTTATGGGAGTTAGAAGACCACTGTTTATTTTGGGAAGACTTTGAAAAAGTTAGATTGGTTAGTTACTGGGGCCTGAGTACTATCGGCCAACCAAAGAGCTAAATTTACTGTTTTACGAATCCGCTTGCTGTTTATGTGGGCGGTATGTGGCAAGCGTTAACTATATATCAGTGAAACGTGCTAGCTTTCAAATATGACGCAGTTTTTTTAGTTATACTTGCACATGTACACATACACAAAACTTCATATATAAGTATGTATATATATATATATATATATATATATATATATATATATATATATATATATATATATATATATATATATATATATATATATATATATATGTGTGTATATATATGTATGTATGTATGTATGTATGTATGCATGTATATATATATATATATATATATATATATATATATATATATATATATATATATATATATATATATGCTGTATATATGCATAATTTTAAAGTTACACCATATATGTATAACAGAAATATTTTTAGTTTACAGACACTTACACACACACACTCTATATATATATATATATATATATATATATATATATATATATATATATATATATATATATATATATATATATATATATATATATATATTCGTTATCCTAATTGTAAGATCATCTTCAACAATCCCACTTAAGTTTCTTCTTGCAATATGAGAAATGTGACTGATCCAACGAGCCTTACTGCTTGTGGTGCGCGTAACCTTGTCGTCTAGCGAACCGCGGGTCATCACATGTGGCCTTTTGTTAATAATTCAGTGTTCAATAGATTTATAAGATACCTATGAAAAACATCTTTATTACCTTTCACTCAAATCCCTTTGAGCGTCATTTCAATACGGAGCAAAACTCATTCCTTTTTATGCATTCAGTCGACCGTTCATTTTGAATTTTCTCCTTAAAGAAAGATTTCTTACTAAAGGATGTTGCTCCTTTCTTACCTTGGACTTTCTAAGGATTCAGGAACAGAATAAAAAAAACTTATTTTCTTGCTGATGCAGGAGATTCAAGGACCTTTTTCTTCCGGATAGTTTCTCAAAGCTCACGGTTTTTTTTTTTTTTTTTTTTCGTGGCAGTGGATGCAGAAGCAGTGCTATTGATTTCATTTTCTGTAATATTTTAACCTTTTACGTCATTTTTCTCAATAGTGGCTTTTAGTTTGCAATAGTATTATGCTGCAAAAATGAAATAAGCTACACTGAATTTGAAAGTCTATGCGGTAAATATTTAGTTCCCAGAAGTAAAAACTTGTGTCAGTAAACATTACCCCTGATTTTTAAAACTAACTTAAATTCATAAACGAAGGGGCTGAAAAAAAGCAACGACGACCAAAAAAAAAGTTAATAGTCGAAAAGGTTTAAAACATTAAAATGAGATAAACTTTTCTTTTATGATTTTTAAAGTCCAGATGATTGTAAGTCTCTCCAATATCTCTCATGTATTGAGAAGATTTCTTCGCAAAGAGAGATTCGGGAGAATGCAAATTCCTGTACAACTGAGTTTTCCTTAAGTTGTGGCCTGCGTTCTTTTTTTCTTTTTTTATCAATTCTTCCTTTTCTCTTCTTGTGTAATTAGATATTGTTTATCAATAATAATAATAATAATAATAATAATAATAATAATAATAATAATAATAATAATAATAATGTGTGTTATATGAGCTCATGGTTACTAATATACTCTGGTGGAGACAAGGAGTACCCTCTCTCTCTCTCTCTCTCTCTCTCTCTCTCTCTCTCTCTCTCTCTCTCTCTCTCTCTCTCTCTCTCGATTTATTATCAATATCTTGACAATGGCCAAATTTCCTTATCTCCCTTTCGCTATTTCCTAAGGAGAGTATTCCTTTATAAATAAAAAAAATCCGTACCCTAAATCTACTGAGCAGAATATTACGAAAGCGCAAACGTCGTCTCTTTCCAACTGTTTTCTAAAAACACTTTTCCTGGCTACGCTAATTGGCCACCATTAAACCTGTCTTGCAACATACTGAAAAGATAAGAGGAGCAAGTGCTTTAGAAGGAGAATAACGACTCGTTTCGGCTACGTTGCCTAATTGTCACACGAGCAGCTCCTCACGACAAGGAGGGCTTAACGAGCGCTGATGATTCCGCCAGTCAGGGCTTCGTGCTTCGTGCTTCGTGCATATTGACAAAAGAACAGCGCCTCGTTATTCCTTTAAGCTTCATTTGTGCCTCCTCTCCTGCCTTTTCCTTGATAGTGCAAAGAAATCATTACTATTACCCTTGGAGGAATGAAATTCCTTACTTAGAGTATACGGTCGTGAATAATAATATAATGATTTTAATGATTTTCAGAAAGGATGGTTAATGGAAGTCTGTTAGTATTCCATTGTGGAATTTTCGTTTCATTTTTTTCATTTTAAATATTCACGTGGTCGTGATGACCAATTTAACTAAGGTTAGCATCGTAAGGGAATAAGCTTTCTCATGAAGTAACAAACAACTTAATCAACGCATAATGTAATGATTTCTTCACTAACATAAAATCTTTCGAAACCCTTGGTACAATATATGCAAAATGCGCAACACTTTTGTATTTTGCTTTTCCATGCATTGTCGGGAGGTCAGTGAACTGTATTAGTTATTGTTGTTATAATCTCTTGCCTGGCAGTAAGGTCATTCTACCTTTCAGATTTCGTATTTTCATTAAATCACTCATCGATTCATCTATTTACCATCTGAAAAGCCTTCATTCCAATTATTCATTCACTCACCATTATGGCTTCCATGGTGGCAGACTTGCAGGTACACTATCCTAATGAGCTAAACTACTCAGTCGGGTGTAGAGTCTGTTAATCTTCTTAAATATGTTTCATAGACAATGGACTCTGATTAAATGTCTTCTAAGCGATTTTATTGCCTCTTCTGGAGCATCGCTTGATTTTACTCAGTTTACCATTGGGTACCATTTATAGTGCATCACTTGCTCCCATTTCAGGTAGTTTAATTATCTTATCCGGTATGAAAAGACGAGATATGAATCAGAAATCTCGACGGATATTTATTTGTGTGAAATGAAACTACTTCGGGTCCATCAATTCTGGTTAATAAGAGCAATTTCCATTTTCGGTGCATCAAATCAACAAGGCAACAAAGTGACGCACCACAGATCAGCTTCGTCTTTTTCGCTAATGGAATGATCGATATCTCTGATGGATAACAAACCCTCCCATTCAATGTAGAGCGATGCCATTCTCTCTCTTAATGTTTAGAAACACCGAGAACAAAGACCTTTGTCGCTGGACGGGAACACGATTATTAGATGGCAATTAATTTCCCAGAGCTTCTGGCTTCCTGATGAGCTTTCTTCTCGCTTTCCCTCCTCTCAGGCTCTAATGAGTAGGATTAATCAGCTTTCTCCCTTGACCTTTGGCTGCCGTCATTGATTCGCAATATAAAGTACTGTTGAAACATTTGCATGCTTTGGAGAAAGGCCGGTTGCATTCTGCTGGTCTTCATTTCATTGGGTTAGCTGGCTTCCCCAGTTTCTCCTTCATTTAATTACTCCTTTCCATTTATTATAGTTAATAATATCCAAAGAGATAATTAATAATTAATTACGTTATTTTCTCTTTCAGCAAGTGACACATGTTTTGTTTATTGAAACTATATATGAACTAACCCAGCCGCACCGAAATGAGAGATTACACTAACGTTTATATCCTAAAATTTGAAATCATCTTACTTGATTTTTCTTTTCCACATAGTTCACTTGTCCTTTTCATTACTGACCTCAGAGTTTTCAGATTTTTAGACAAAAGGAAGTGATATAATCGCAAATAGTCGCTAGCAAAACTGCAGCTGAAGTAACGGACGTTTGTAAATATAAATTCTACCAAACATCAAATTTTTCAGTTTGTGAAGAGCTCTTCAAACACACTTGAAATGGATAAGGTTATCTAAGTGAAAAATAAACGTAGCAAAAAGACTGAACCGTAAACATTAAAAAAAAAAAAAGGAGAGACGCAAATCGGACTGTATATATCTGTCGTTATTTGAAAATAAAAATATTTCTGTCGATACCTTGTTTACAATTTGATACAATTTTTATTGACAAAGAAAACCAAGCAAATACCTCACTCTGTCGCGCTATATCACACTGCAATAATCACGGTACTTTCTCGATAGAAATAGAATATGGGCAAACAAAACTTTTTCTTAAAAGCATGCACACACTCACACACACATATATACATGTGTGTGTGTGTTTGTAAATTTTGAACTGCACACATCACAAAAGTGAAATTCTTTACATCTCCCAATAAAATAAGACGGACCCATATTTGATGACAAGGAAAAGCAAAGAAACAACTGTCACTCAGGTATTCTGCTTCTTTTTTACTCTGCCTTTTCATCAGTACAAGGTACTCCCTCAGCCTTGAGCAGCTCTCCCTCGACCCTCTCTCTCTCCCTGTGAGAAAGTTTTGTTGTCCCTCGAGTTTATGGTCATCCAGCGACTCTTACTCAGAATGTCACCGGAGATTTGTTTGGACGAGGCGCATGGGAGGTCAAGAGAGAACTTGACTCAGTATCTCACTTGTTAAGCTGATGTGGGTCGTGGTTAATTACATAATAATAATAATAATAATAATAATAATAATAATAATAATAATAATAATAGGTACTTCTTGATTAGCGTGCTCATAGAAATGATTGAAAAGCTTCAGTTATAAACAATCATTTGGAATTCTTGGATCTTTATAAATCGTAATTAAGAGAGAGAGAGAGAGAGAGAGAGAGAGAGAGAGAGAGAGAGAGAGAGAGAGAGAGAGAGAGCTTGGCTGTTAATAAGCGACTCTCCAAATGATTAGAGGGGTCTGAAATCCGTCGATAACTTTGCTTCATTTATTTTACACGTTCTGTGATCTAACAGCAAATCCACGGAGAGAGAGAGAGAGAGAGAGAGAGAGAGAGAGAGAGAGAGAGAGAGAGAGAGAGAGAGAGAGAGAGAGAGAGAGAGAGGGCAATACTTGCTGTATCTCTTTTGTTACCACACACGTCAAGCATTTTCTCATTAGCATTGCCTAGAAGTCAACTGCAAGAAGAAATTATTCTGAAATTTTCCGACTAAAAAATCTTTGAATATTCAGTAAATGTTAAAACCTTTTCCGTCTTTATCTTAGTAAAGACCTGCGGAAGAAGAGGAAATAGTTGTATGATGATCATGAAAAAGCTTATATAAAAGAAAGTGTACATAAGAGAGTCCCTGGAAATGGTCATCTCAGAGCAGTATATACTCTCTCTCTCTCTCTCTCTCTCTCTCTCTCTCTCTCTCTCTCTCTCTCTCTCTCTCTCTCCCTCTCCCTCTCTCTCTCTCTCTTATAACCTTAAATGTATTTATATACATATATGTACAAGCAAAGGTGCGAGAACATTTATAACAATGAATAAATATTAGACAAAAACACAAGGCTAAGACCTTATGAATTCTCTTAAAGTCGAGCTTCAACACAAACGAAAATATCTTATTGAATGAACCAAAGGATCACGAATTCCTGGCAGTAGATCGAAAGACCAACAGAAACGCATTTTCACTGAGGACACAGTTGTGTGTACTCTCCTTTTCTTTTTCCTGCCATTTTCATTGCAACCTTTTCCTCTTAGACCTGCTCGAAAATTTCTGTCATGACAAAGATTTTTATATTTTTAATAAAATCATATATATATATATATATATATATATATATATATATATATATATATATATATATATATATATATATATATATATATACATATATATATATATATATATATATATTATATATATATATATATATATATATATATATATATATATATATATATATATACACATATATGTGTACATATACACATACATATTCGAACTTCGTGGTGCGAAGGGTAGTACCTTTTCCTACTAAGCAAGTGGTCCACGTCCTAATCCTAACTGAGTAATGTTGGCGGATATGCCCCAAGTTGAAAACCCATGATTAAACTGTTAACCTATACAGTGAATTATAACCCCGATCGTACAAAGGGGTGGCAACTTCATCCCATAAAGCTTGCTGAGAATGGGACAATTAACACTATTTGTATAAAATAGTACGTTTAATGTTCCTTTAACTATGACCCTTTACTTAAGAATAAGGAATTTTGCTGAAAGAATCATCGGTATTTTCAAAAACAACGGAATATATATTTTCTGATTAATGAGCTCTCTTGGTAATTGGAAAGCACGAGCGTTCTTTGTTCCTTCTCTCAGGTTAATACTCATTAAATCTAATAAGCGGTTTCAATTAGTGTTCTTAGTGATAAAAGGGTCAGTGGTTTTTATGTATAGAAAATAAGGCCCTCATAACCCGATGAGGGACTTGTCAACTTGATCAGGTTATGCTTAGTTCAGAAATAATATATTCCAAAACTGATACGTGGAGAAAACATGATCTGTCATTCAGAGTTGGATGAAAAGAGTCGAATGGAAATAGAGGATCAGGATAAGAGGTAGAAGAAAATAATGAATATGGAAATGAAGGAATAAGAATAATGCTCGAAAATGCATCGTTCATATAACACTGTGTATTACAGTGGTTGTACTTTGGTTTGGAATTGATTTTCATTTTAACGTCTTAAGTCATTGTATTCCAGGGATAGCATGAACTACTCACTTCGTCAGGAGACTATTTACTTAGAATAGATATTTGTCGTTTCACTGCATTTCTTCCTCCTATGTGGTTACTCGTTTAATTTCTATTGTCTTCCACACCTAAGCTGATCGGGTCATTCATGTTTAAAAACAGTTTAAAATAAAAAAATCATCAAACTGTCGATCTACTTGAGTTACATCATCATTGAACAAATACGTCAAGTTATATGAGATGAATTTAAACATTACACACCATGTAAAATACTGCCTAAATACCTTTATTTAATGATTAGAGGAAGTCGATTCTTCACAAGGATATATGCAGTAGAAGACAATGTTAGTGGAATTGAAGATAATGAAAGAATTTTATCTTCAAAATGAACAACAGGACGGTTGATATCAATCTAGAAATATTTTCTGGAGATATTTTTGCCAAGGGGTTGCATCAACATTCATGAGTTTAATTGTGAATTTGGCAGTGTTCTGTTTCATTTCTTTGCATTGAGCTACCTTCTGTTAGGGACGAACAGCTTGTTGACACACTCACACACACACGCATATATATATATATATATATATATATATATATATATATATATATATATATATATATATATATATATATATATATATATATATATTGTTATGGGCCACGCCCATCAAACATACACAAGTCTCTTAAAATACAAACAAAGTCACAAACGACCAAGTCCACAATAGGTGGAATGGCTGCAACAGAGTGTACAGAGATGGAATCAAGGAGGATAAGTAAAAGCTGAAAATAAAACCTTAATATTTAATACAAACTTTTTAGAAAGAAATGACCACTGAGCCTCTTACAAAATACATTAAATGAACACAAAAATCAACCACACACTGAAAACATCGAATAACAAACACTCTTACACCAAATTAAGATAGGCTATACAATTACACTTTAAAGAGAGGGCCCTGAAAGTAATAGGATGTCGAAAAGACAGAATAACCTAACTTAATACAGACTAAATGTTTATAAAAAAAAAACTGCTTCCCTTAAGTGAGCTGTAAACAGTAGAAGAGGCAAACGCAGCCTTCAAATCACGGGTCGAGGGGCATAATATATATACTCGAGACCTTACCAAACGTAAGAGAGGTCCCCTAGGCAGTATTACTGAACCAAGGGCGAAGACAGAAGATAGAATCACTTTAACGTCGCAAGACGATCAACGGACACGGCCGTCCGACAGGCAATCACACCTTACCAGCTGGCAGAGAGGTCCCCTTGGCAGTGTTACTGGACCAAGGGCGTAGACTGAAGAATAAATCAATCTCCCAAAGCAGCAGCAACTGATGAAAGGCAGGTATCGTAATCCAGAGATCAATCAAGAATAAGGCAGGCCCACACAATGCTAAAGGTCCAGAAAACAACCCTCTCAGTCCTCGAGAAACAGCGCCGAATACAGCTCCGGACGAGAAGCCAAAACCACACGTGAAAATAAAACAAGCTCATTGTAATTAAAACTAAACAACAAGTCAGAAATGTCGGGGAGGAGGAAACAGGGTCATTACGTTCCAAAAGAATAATTACTGCCAAAGTGGCTTATTCAAAACAAATTAATTTACGTTAAATTAAACACATACTGACACCTCCTCACCCAACAAAAAAATTTTTCACAAGAAAATTTTTCTACAAAGTATTGAACTTAACTCAAAATTCAAAGAAATATATAAAAATGCTAATATCAAAAACAAACATAGCAATTCAATCTATATGAAATAAAACAGGGACAATAAGAAAAATTCAAGTCCAATGACAAAACTCAAAAAGTGATTGAAAATACTATATCACATTGCCGGCCAAAAATAGATTAGTGGCAAAAAATTTTGTACCACTTTCAATACAGTCAATAGATATCAAATCTTAACCTTAATATTATGACTTAAAACTAATACAAGTAAATAATTTATAGTGACCACGCCAAAAATAACATCAGTATCAACATATGAAGAAATATGGTAATATCCCCATGAACTCAGAAGTGGAGCGGTGGGCACAGGTCAGCAGAACAGCAATATTAACAAGACTAACCTATTATTAGACTAAACCTAGCTAACCAACAAACAAAACTATAAATCGACCACAATGGGGCTAGTGTTACCGCAACCAAAGTCACCACTCATACACCAGCCTGTAGCGCCTAAAAAACGGCCGTGCTACAGACCCGTGAGCCCGTGACCTGGCTAAATTATTCTGAAAACACAAATATCAGTCAAACAAAAATAAGGACCAAAACCTTAATAAATTAACCTTAACTTAGTCTAGGTCACCACTCATACACCAGCCTGTAGCGCCTAAAAAACGGCTGTGTAGTGCTACAGACCCGTGAGCCCGTGACCTATCTAAGCTTTGTAAAGAAAGAATTAATGTGGACCATTGGCACAAATAAAGAACAGGGACATAACAGTATATGATTAATGATTCATAAAAACTAACCATCAATCACCAAAAATAAGAAAAAACGTAACACACCGTTCACATATCCATGATTTTACGACACACTCAATATTGTGGCCCTTCACAACACCTTCCAATAATGCCTCTTTTCACTCCAGAGAGCGTCCTTACTCAACACTATTTGTTTTTGCAACTCACTGAGTTTCAAAGAGCGTCTTTTCACTTCACTTCACTCAGTTTTAGTGCCTCTACACTTCAGAGAGCGTCCTCACACTAAACGGGTTTAGGCCTTAAATACACACATCATTAATGGACATATACAAGACAATGGTAACACCTTAAAATTAACCTGGACATACACAAGACAATGGTAACACCTTAAAATTAGCCTCCACCAATAACACATACTAAAATAAACAGAAATCAAAAGTACCCTTAACCACTCTTAATCAAAGACGACACCGAAGAAAAACCTGCAAATCACGATATTTAACATCTTAATCTTAAGTACTTAATCCTAAATTATTTCATAAACAAAAACACCTGACACAACATTATTACAACACACCTGGAAACCTGTACATTCAATAAATTTATAGGATTAATCAAATCAATTAATATAAGTATATACAAAACAACTTTACGAAGAACAAAAAGGTTTTTCTCAAATCAACCTATCGATCAGTCACTGATGCGTGATAGTGCATCAGCGACAACATTACTTTTGCCTGGAATGTGAAAAGCTAAAATTCCATTCCTGGAGCAGGAGGCTCCAACGCATCAACCGTTGATTTTTATTCCTAAACCTGTTCAAGAAAACCAACGGATTATGATCCGTTAATATTTTAATCGGAGTCCCTGTAGAGGATAAATATACCTGAAAATGATTAACAGCTAAAATTAATCCCAAAGTGTCTTTCTCTACAGTCGAGTATTTCCGTTGTGCCGGGGATAACTTTTTGGAGAAATAGGCAATAGGATGAGATACTCCATGAGCATCTTCCTGCAACAAAACTGCTCCAACCCCAACATCACTGGCATCAGTAGCAAGCGAAAAGGAACGTCAAAATCAGGAGCTTTCAAAATAGGGAAATTCATTAGGACCTGCTTTAACTTTTCAAAGGCATTTTGGGCATCATTAGTCCATACAAAAGTCACATTCTTACGTAATAAATTAGTCAGGGCTCAGCGATATCAGAAAAATTCTTAACAAATCTACGGTCATACCCTACTAAACCAAGGAACTTTCTGACATCCCTGCGACACTTCGGTATTTCAATATGTCTAATAGAGTCTACGTTTGCCTGTTTCGGAGCCACTTTCCCAAATCCTACTTCGTGACCCAAATATACAACCTTTGCTTTGGCAAACTCACTCTTTTTAGGTTTATAACCAAACCAGCTTTCCTAAGTACCTGAAATAAAGCCTTAATACGTTTAAGATGGGTGTTCCAGTCATCACTATAAATTACAATATCATCAATATAAACAACACACCCCTCTAAACCTTGGACCAAAGTATTCATTAACCTTTGAAAGGTTGCAGCGGCATTCTTCATCCCAAAAGGCATTACTTTACATTGGTAGAGTCCGCGCTGCGTTACAAACGCTGACAAATCCCGTGCCCGTTTGGACAGCGGAACTTGCCAATACCCCTTTAACAAATCAAATTTAGTTATATATTTTGAATTCCCTATCCTGTCAATACAGTCCTCTATCCTGGGTAAAGGATAACTATCAGGCTTTGTGACCTCGTTGACTTTGCGGTAATCAAAACAAAGCCTGAATTGACCATCCTGTTTCTTTACCAAAACAACAGGTGAAGACCACGGACTGTTGCTGGGTTCGATCAGCCCGTGTCGTAACATATAATCAACCTCTTTATCCACAACATCATTTTTAAATGGATTTAACCTGTAAGGGGATTGTTTTACCGGAGTTGCGTTACCCACATCACATCATGTTCAAGGACAGTGGTCTGTCCTGGAACATCCGAAAATAAATCCTTATAACTAAAAACTAACTTTTTCAAAGATCCCTGTTCTACTAAATTCAAATGTGAAACCATTTCTGAAAAATTTTCTAAAGAATGTTCATTATCATTAGGCCATTCGGCACCATCAAAACAATCATCATCAAAATTACTCACGTCTGGAAAAGAAAAAGAATTAATACCGTTACACTTTGTAGTATCACCAACTAATGCCACGGGAATAACTTTGTCACGACCTTTATAAGCCTTTAACATATTTATGTGACATAACTGGTAGGGTCTCCTCCTTTCAGGAGTTTCAACTAAATAATTAACATCACTTACTTTCTTTAAAATTTTCCACGGTCCTGAAAATGAAGCTTTTAAAGGGTTTCCTGGAATGGGAAGCAATACCAAAACATTATCACCCACTACAAAATTACGCTCCTTAGTCTTTCGGTCAAAAAGTATTTCATTTTCTTTTGGCTACACAATAAATTTTCACCAGCAAACTTCAAGCCTTCGTTAATTTATCACCCAAATTACTAACATAATCTAATAAATTCATATCAGGGGCGTCCCCTCCCAAGATTCACGAACCACATCCAATGGACCACGCACACAATGACCAAAAATAAGGCTGAAAGGTGAAAATCCTAAAGACTGACTCGGCACTGACCGAAATGCAAATAATAAATAAGGTAGTTCCTTATCCCATTCAGAACCATTAACCAAACAATACTTTTTTATCATAGACTTCATGGTTTGATGAAATCGTTCCAAAACACCTTGACTTTCAGGATGGTACGGAGAAGAAGTCACATGATTAATTTTAATTCAGCCATCTTCTCCCTAAATAATTTACTCAGAAAATTAGACCCACAATCGGACTGAATTACTTTGGGCATTCCGAACCTGGTGAAAAATTCAATTAATACTTCAACAATTTTAACAGATTTTACATTTCGTAGTGGTATTGCCTCAGGATATCGAGACATCCTATCCATAATTGTTAAAATATACTGATTGCCACTACGAGTTTTCGGCAGAGGACCAACCACGTCAATAATTACCTCTCTGAACGGTTCAGAAACAACAGGAATAGGATGTAATGGTGCCTTTGGAATTGGTTGATTAGGCTTCCCGACCTTTTGACATGCATCACAACTATTTACAAATTTTTTAACATCTTTCATCTTAGGCCAAAAATAATTTTCACACAATTTACGAGTGGTTTTCAAAACACCAAAATGACCAGCCAAAACCATTTTCATGAGCTAATGCCATTAACTCCTTTCGATAAACAAAAGGAACCACAATCTGTTTAACAATTTCACAACCTGTGTTAATGGCATCAAAAGGTCTACTTATTCTATACAAAATATTATTAATTATCTTAAATCGAGGGACAGTCAAATCCGTAATTTCGCCAGACTCAACTGGCAGGTCTTTAAAATCTGCTTTCTGAGCTGTAATAAGTTCCTTAGTAGTCCAATTAAGTTTATTATCCAACACACCACTATCTATAACTAAGCTATCACTACGATCTAAACTACTCAAATCAACATCAACTACCGACTCGGCCGAGTCAACACTACTAGCCTTCGATCGAGTGACTACAGATATTTCATTACCGGAACTTAATACAATAGGGAAAGTTTTATTTATTAGGCGACATCATTCCCTAACACCAAATCCACATCTTTAATAGGAAATTTATCAATAACGGCCAGTTTTAAATAACCTGAAAAAGACGGGCATGATAAATAAAAACTCTCAACCGGGTAAGACCTGACCGTATCTGGAAAACCACTTAACAAAACATATTCCTTATTTGAACATTCCCAATCAATAGGTAGGGATTCTCTGAGAATTAAAGACTGAGCAGCCCCAGTGTCACGCAAAATTTTAACCTTTCTTTGCTCAGTCGAATTCCCAGAGCGAACAAAACCATCAGACAAAAATTTCTGAAAAGGAGCCAGTGACTCATTGCCTAGTCATTGATTATTAGAGTTCTCAGCCACTGACTCGTTCTCATTCCTACGAATGGCCATTACCGGACGTCTTTCGGTCCTTTGCGACCTTTTAAATGCATAACACATGCTCTTGACGTGTCCCTTCTTATGACAGAAGAAACAAGTCAAAGTTTTCAACTTCTCCGGGTTATCTGTGGTCTGCCTATTATAGCTGTTAACAGGAGTAGCACGAGAACCATAATTAACATTAGGCCTATTATACCTGTTCTGATTACTACTCCTGTTAACTCTCACCCAACCAGATTTCTCATTTCTGGGTACTTCCCCTATCACATTTTTATGAGAGAGGAGGTACTCATCACTTGCAATAGCCACCTCCTGCAAAGTTTCTAATTTTAACTCTTCGAGGTGTACCTTCACCTCATTAGGCACAGACCTTTAAACTCTTCAACCAAAATTAATTCTTTTAATTTCTCAAAGTCCGTCACCTCCTTAGACTTTAACCAGTCGCCAGCAAACTGCTCTTTAGCCCTGGCGAACTCTACAAAAGTCTGCCCTCTTTTCCTTCTGTAAATTACGGAAGCGTTGTCGGTAAGCTTCCGGTACCAACTCGTAAGCCTTCAAAACTATGGCCTTTACAGAATCATAATCTGAAGACAGATCTTCGTCCAAGGTAACGTAAACTTTCTGGGCCTTACCTAACAATTTACTCTGAATAAGAGTGGTCCAATACTCTTTTGGCCATTCCAACCTTGAAGCTATTCTCTCAAAAGAAACAAAAACTCTGCCACGTTAACTTCCTGAAAATTTGGGACTAACTTTAGAGCTTCAGTTAGATTAATACAAGGCATTGCAGACACATTATGTTGGGAAGAAGAAGAACCCTATTACTCAATGCTTGCATAGCAAGTTCTGTGCTGCCTCTCTCTCTCTCTCTCTCCTCAGCCTTCAACCTTTGGAGATCTATTTCATTCTTTTCAACTGAATCTGCCTATCTAAAATTTCTACTGACACCGCTTCCTCCACCTGCCTAGTCTCTGGTTTACCTTCTGCCTTCATCACCTTAACCTTTTCATAAACATTAAGCAGCAACAAGCCCTTCCTAACAGACCCAGGATTTTCAATTTCAACAAATTCTGCTACACTCTCTAAATCAGGCTTATTCAATTCTGCCAACCTGTCCTGCCACCCCTCTCCACTCAAGAGCTCCGGGATATTCAAATCAGCCATTGTAAATTAATTACACACAAGTAAATATATAAATGTATCTCACAAAATATACCCAAAAACAAACCAATACACTGAACACCAATAACCACACAAATATCTTACCACGGTCAAGAAAAAAAAAATTATAAACACCGATCAACACAAGAATATAGGAGAGAAGGTATTACTATGCTGCAAAACACCCCAAGAATCCACTCTATACACTCAAGTGACTACAGGATCCGACAAATCCTGGCAAAAGGTCGCCAAATGTTATGGGCCCACGCCCATCAAACATACACAAGTCTCTTAAAATACAAACAAAGTCACAAACGACCAAGTCCACAATAGGTGGAATGGCCGCAACAGAGTGTACAGAGATGGAATCAAGGAGGATAAGTAAAAACTGAAAATAAAACCTTAATATTTAATACAAACTTTTTAGAAAGAAATGACCACTGAGCCTCTTACAAAATACATTAAATGAACACAAAAATCAACCACACACTGAAAACATCGAATAACAAACACTTTACACCAAATTAAGATAGGCTATACAATTACACTTTAAAGAGAGGGCCCTGAAAGTAATAGGATGTCGAAAAGACAGAATAACCTAACTTAATACAGACTAAATGTTTATAAAAAAACTGCTTCCCTTAAGTGAGCTGTAAACAGTAGAAGAGGCAAACGCAGCCTTCAAATCACGGGTCGAGGGGCATAATATATATACTGAGACCTTACCAAACGTAAGAGAGGTCCCCTAGGCAGTATTACTGAACCAAGGGCGAAGACAGAAGATAGAATCACTTTAACGTCGCAAGACGATCAACGGACACGGCCGTCCGACAGGCAATCACACCTTACCAGCTGGCAGAGAGGTCCCCTTGGCAGTGTTACTGGACCAAGGGCGTAGACTGAAGAATAAATCAATCTCCCAAAGCAGCAGCAACTGATGAAAGGCAGGTATCGTAATCCAGAGATCAATCAAGAATAAGGCAGGCCCACACAATGCTAAAGGTCCAGAAAACAACTCTCTCAGTCCTCGAGAAACAGCGCCGAATACAGCTCCGGACGAGAAGCCAAAACCACACGTGAAAATAAAACAAGCTCATTGTAATTAAAACTAAACAACAAGTCAGAAATGTCGGGGAGGAGGAAACTGGGTCATTACGTTCCAAAAGAATAATTACTGCCAAAGTGGCTTATTCAAAACAAATTAATTTACGTTAAATTAAACACATACTGACAATATATATATATATATATATATATATATATATATATATATATATATATATATATATATATATATATATATATATATATATATATATTTACATATATATACGCGAGAAAGCCATTCTATTAATAATTCAAATATTATCACATTTCATGATTATTCAATGAAAATATCTTTAAATAACCTATAAGCTTAGGAAGTAGATATACAGTATATCAATCTTTTAGATAGGACACGTAAAGGTTAATATAACATATTAGACTGAAGGTCAATATTCTCTAAACATACATACCAGCAATTCATTATAAAAAAGCTAATTTTATAATCCGATTCAATGACGTATCGAGCAAAATTCAGCCATCACTAACAAATCTGACATTCAAAAAATTATTAAATATTCACTGTCATAAACAGTATTAAATAGTCATCATGATATCCACAATAGAAAGAGCGCGTATACATAATATAATTACGCCTGAATAATTTGTTGAAATTGCCAAGAGCAACTGCTGACTCTATATATATTTTTCCGAGTGCAGCATCTCTATGGCCAACGAAGAAACCCTTCCAGTATCATGCATTTCACTTTCAAAATATTCCACGCTGTTCGCTGTGACTTACGTTTGTACAAAGTTTTCTGCTTTTACAGCGAAGCAAAGGATATATATATATATATATATATATATATATATATATATATATATATATATATATATATATATATATATATATATATATATATATATATATTGTGTCAAGGGACAGAGAGATGTATCTAAATTGAAATCCTCCATCGAGGAAATAATGGATGAGGACTTTCTGTATTCATGGACTCTACACTGTAAAGGCCATTTTATTAGGAATCTATCCCAAATTCGTTCAAGACCAAAGAACTAAAAAAGTAAATTCTTAAACATATTTTGCAATATCCACGCTTCTGAAGCTGTAATTTGATAGTAAAGGTTTGTATAAGATTCTCGACTTCAAGTTGTATAAAGTTGCGGGTAGCCTAATTAACTCAGTTACCACACAGTTCAGCGCTGTTATTTCACTACTTTAGAAACTGAAAGTAGGCGGAAGGAAGTTCCTAAGTAATTCGTTGAAGGCTTCGATTTCTGTGGTTGTATGGTGTATGCTGCCTTCCAGCTCTTTAAAGGAGAAAAACTTTTAATGATACTGATCATTAACTTATAAGTGAAATAAGATTGAACTATACACTATATATATATATATATATATATATATATATATATATATATATATATATATATATATATATATATATATATATATATATATATATATATATATATATATATATATATATATATATATATATATATAATATATATATATATGGCATGATGATACATTTTTATAATTTTTGTCATTGAGTAAAAACTTTCCCCATTCCTTGTTTAAGGTTTTGAATAACTTTGTACCCTGCAGATGTGTAAAATACACGGAAATTAATAATACATTATCATACGTATATTTGTGCTTTTATACATATGCACACTTGCATACACTTTTTATTTTATATATACATACATTCCTACAAACACACACACATACTTACGTACTAAAAAATCAGAAAAATATGCACGTGATTTTGTTTATTAGAAACGACGAGCGCCAGGTACTTACGTGTATTTCAACACATCTTCGGGCACAAGTGATACAGAGTATAGAACAAGTGAGCAAGAAAGCTCTTAAAATATTGAAGTGGAAAAAAAAGATTACGATTAGGCCATTACAAACAGAAACGATGTTCGTCAAGATCACTTAACTGCTTAACACCCAAACAAGTCAAAAGAAGGAAAGGAATTGCCTAACGACCGCCTTATATACAGAAATGAATGATAAAAAGCTGGCTATTTGTCGACCAGTTTATAAAACAACTGAATTCACAAATATGAACAGTAACAGTAATAATGGTAATAACAAAGTACATAAAAAACAGTCACCAATAAACGAAATAATGACAAGTAGTAATAAAACAACTAGTTCAGACAAAATTATTGATACAGTGTTTAAACTCTTCTATAATAAGATTGTCTAATTTGTACTTACCAGGCCTCAAATTTAATATATATATATATATATATATATATATATATATATATATATATATATATATATATATATATATATATATATATATATAATATATATATATATATATATATATATATATATATATATATATATATATATATATATATATATATATATATATGTGTGTGTGTGTGTGTGTGCGTGCAATAACTTTGAACACTAACAACACCATGTAAATAAAACGAACCAAGGGCAGAAGAGGGTTATGGACCTTCATTTTGCCATTTATATGAACAGTTTTTTACCAGTTTATATATAAATATCATTCATAAATTCAAAAAAGTGGATACTTATATATATTAATTATGAATTGGATAAAATTTTTATCCCGGTAATCAGTTTGTTAATATTTGTCTTCGAAAGTTCTTTCTGATTTGAGGAGAGAACAAGTTACAGAAATAAGTTAATAAAAGTTAAAAGAAATATAATTCTTGGAAAGGTTGGCAGGCGGCGTAGGCGGCGTATATTCTTAATATGTGAGGAAGCTATTCTAATAGAAAAATAATCCGAAATATTATTTTACACTTAAAACTAATCTCCTTGCATAGAACGTTCTTTGAGAAGTCCTCAGAACAGTTTGTGGAACTGGTAATTGGTAGGTTTCGGGTTAATTGCCGCTTAGCTTTCCAAATATCAGAGGCATTTCTAGAGCTCTTGCTGCCGCAAGTGCCAGTCATTCAAATGTAAGTAGTAACTATGAATGCTGCTCAGTTGTGAGAGTTGAGGGTTATTTAGATGGCGTTTATATTTGGATACCAATAGGAAATCACGTACTTAGTAATGGAATGTCTTAGTTAACAAAGTTATTTGTGAATATTCGGATTTTTTTATTGATAGCTCTTGTGCATAAGAGGGTAAAATGGTTAATATAAAAAGGAAATTTAAACTTGCTGAAAAATGAAAGCATATCTTTGTGTATGCAGATGTGTACGTACTTATATTTATATATTTGTTGAACATTGCCTTCTCTGAAGGAAATAAGTCAAGGAGCAAGTAACATTTATTGGTTTATTTCATTTTCACCAAGAGAAATAAGGTTGAATCCCATGTGCAGAGAACTCCACAGAATAGCATCTCTTCTACACATACTCAATCCTCTTGGGTACAAGGGCTCTTTCATTCTAAAATCACTACCATCCTTTCAGCCCATTCATTTCTAGGCTCATGATCATTAAGTATGCCTTCAGTTCTAAATTATGCAGCCTTTTCATCAGCCTGGCTTATGCCAGCACGGGAACCCTGCTGAAAGCGTGGTGAAGCGATGAAGGGTATAAAAGCTTGTGTGCACCTCTGGATTCAGGGTAACCAAAAGAAACACACCAGTCTTTCTTCTTCCATTCTCTCTGTAAGATCAAACCACTTCATGTTATCCTTTCATATTTCACTTACTCATTAACCTAAATTAAGTGGTCAATCTAACTTCAGAAATCCCACCTTTCCTCTTTCAAAAGTACAGCGAATCCTTTTGTACCGAGTAATATTTCATACATAACTGAAGATTGTGTAATGGAAATCTATGGCTTGGAATGCAGTAACAGAAAAGAACTTGCGTTTTAATGACTGAAAATAGAAATTATACACGATTGTAATTTTCATTCGTTAGTCTTGTTAGGATAAATAAAGAGAAAAGTTTAGACTTATTTGAAGAAGTAAGATACGGGATAATCTCAGAATATAAGCACGTCCATTTACTGGATTTATTTCCAAGAAATCATGTAATTTAATTTTAGTAATTTTCAGTTACTGTGGATGAACAGTCGTGCCTGATTATATGGTTCAGATCAATTAAATGAAACCCAAGAACCTTAATCTCGGATAATTGTTTCATTGAGCTGATGCCATAGCAGGAGACCACACAGAGTCTTCCAAATATTTCTTTTTATATATTTGAAAAAATGGTTATAAAGTCAGCCTGATGTCCTTAATTATTGTTTTTTGCTAGAAAACTGGATATTTATTCTTCTCACAAAAACGTTTCTCAGTATTAACCTAAAGTGGAAGCATCATTCGACTTACTAAAAAGAGAGCGCAGCCTTATCTTTTTTATAGAGATATTTTTCATCTCCCAGTGGGAGATTACGAGAGATTTGCCTCGTTAAAGTATTCTCGTTACTCGTTAATAAGGATGGTGTAGGCACTCAGGACACGAAATATCTTTACACAAAATTTCTTCCAATGCAAGTCATTATTCAGTACCTTACAAGAGCTTTTTTTTTTTTACTTGTTTCTCCTTTGCACTGTCACTAGGTTACAGGACACTGTCTCTTGCTCCCCACCCCCTTTCTCTCTCTCTCTCTCTCTCTCTACACACACACACACACAAAAATACATACATACATACACACACACACACACACACACACACACACACACACATATATATATATATATATATATATATATATATATATATATATATATATATATATATATATATATATATATATATATATATATATATATATATATATATCCACATACATATATGTATATGTTACATACTGTCTGGAGGCCAAATCAATGTGACTTCCTTCTGCATCCTTATATAAGAAATATCGGAAAATGAGGCTCCCCAGGACTAGAGATGGAAATCCTAAAAATGAACGCATACCCGTAGTCCATCGTTGTCACACAAACTAAAAAGATATGTAGTTACGCAATGCGTTTAATATAGTAAGCATTTTTTCACTTTTGACAGGAGCTAATTTGATCACTTAGTTACAGAATTACAGCTATTTTTTTTTATCCCCTGTAATGTTCAGTGTCACAAGATGAACTTTTTTTTTGTCTTGATTGGGGCTAAGCAAAAAAATCAGAGACTAATTAACGAATGATCATAGTGCTAAATGTTAGTGTGAAAATTAATCTCCTTGGAATCCCTGGCATAATAACGACTCTCTTACGAAAGGTAATAAGAGTTAATTTACATACTATCCGTTACAGCTTCAGGCTGGTTAACTTCACCATAGTTAACCCAATGGATTAATGAGAACGGGATCAGATTCCCTTATAATTACGTAGAATATCCTGGGAATACTCAGAATATCTCGTTAGCAGGCGATTGTCGAGACCATCAAAGTGCCGCCCCTGTGAGATTCTGTGTCAGTTGATTAGGATTAATAACTTTAAGAAGATTAAGGTATTTGCGGAGGAGGGAGGATGTGCAAGGGGGAGGCTGTAAAAGTCCACGGGAGTGATAGATGGTAATTATTGTTCGTGGTAATTAATCTCTCTCTCTCTCTCTCTCTCTCTCTCTCTCTCTCTCTCTATATATATATATATATATATATATATATATATATATATATATATATATATATATATATAATGTATGTGTGTGTGTGTGTCGTTTTGCGTCTCTTGCTCAAAAGTTTATCCCTTTCTCTCTGTTTCTCAGAACTGATTTATTTCTGTCGGTGCATCTACTTTTTATCTCTGCTGCAAAAATACTTTTTCTTTCAGCTGAACTTAATCATTCTCTCTCTCTCTATCCATCAGAAATTATTTTTTCACAATATGTCCATCTTACTATCTTTATGTCTCACGAACAAAATAATTCATTTCTGTCTTTCTGTCCATTGATACGGTAGCAAGATCTCTTAAGTAAAAGCCTTCCTCATCTCACGGAAGCACGACAAAGAGAGAGAGAGAGAGAGAGAGAGAGAGAGAGAGAGAGAGAGAGAGAGAGAGAGAGAGAGAGAGAGAGAGAGAGAGGGAGAGAGAGAGCGAGACTATTTCTAGACTTCAATCGTTGTTAAAAGTCCTCCTGAAATGTTACCCTCGAGCAGTGGTCGAGAATAACCCCTCGAGTTTTCCTTCCTTTTCCCCTAACATCACAAACAACAGCTGTGAAATGTAGGATGACTCTTGTACACTGTTCCGAAAAACAAAATGAGGAAGCATCAAAGACCCTCCTCCGACAAAAGGACCCGCTCTCGTGTCCTTTGACTTAATTCCATCTTTGAGATTGGACTTTGGATGTTAGAATTCGTCTTTTTTCACTTCACACCAAATAGCTGAAGGGTGTTGGGCAAACGTCCACCATTTTCTAGAAAATTACTGAGACTTTAAGATTACCTACACAACTTTTTTTTTTTTGTTTAAATAAATGACTTTCGAAAGCCCTTTAATTTTTATCAACTTTTTAGTTAGTGAAATATACTCTTTAAGGGATTTGATATTAAGGATTTCATGGAATTATAAATACCGAGAAGATAAAGGAGAGAGAGAGAGAGAGAGAGAGAGAGAGAGAGAGAGAGAGAGAGAGAGACAGGCAACTGAATGAATGTTAAAGAGGAGTTGATATGGGAATGATGGCTGTGTATATTGTGCTGAGTTCATTCCATCTAATATTCTTCACATTTCCTGTTGTATTAATTTTTGTTTCATCTCCAGTTTCCTCCTGGTTCTTTACTTGTCATCATGTTTATATAATTTTTACGGTCTTGTGCTTTTATCTTTTTTCTGTATCAGTTTTTTTATGAGTTCTACTTTTCATTTCTGTCAATGATCTTGTGCATTATTTTCTGTAATGTAAAGCTATTGTAATGTTTCTACCGTGCTCTATCATAGTAACCTAATTAGGTTATAGAATGGCCATGATATTAATAACTTAAGCATTTTCCGTGCCATCAGAAGACAAAAAAAAGGAAAACTTTAAAAATAAAAAGCAATTACAACAGCCTCTTACACGCTATACAGCCTCTATCTGTATGTAAGTAGGCAAATACTAAAATGAATATAGGAGTATATAGGAACATAATTATGTTTTACTCTAGAGAGAGAGAGAGAGAGAGAGAGAGAGAGAGAGAGAGAGAGAGAGAGAGAGAGAGAGAGAGAGAGAGAGAGAGCATTTCCACCTCCTCATCGGCCTATTCCTGGTCACCAAACATTTACGATTATGATAAGACCCGGAGTGGTGATTGATGGTACCACCTTAGGCCGTGTAATTAGCCTGATGATCTTTGGTGCTTAATTTCATATATTTGATACTGTGCTAAGAGAGAGAGAGAGAGAGAGAGAGAGAGAGAGAGAGAGAGAGAGAGAGAGAGCAGACGTGAGTGTTTATTACTATAAAAATGTAAACCATCAAAATGGAAGGATCTCGGGTAGAGAGTTAATCCTCATCACACCCGGGTGATGCCATTCATAAGATGTTCTAAGACATTCTGTTCTCTTTGCAAGTGTTTCATAAGCACTCAGGAAACAACTGTAAATTTTCGATGACTCTATGGCAGCAGAGACGAAATACGCGTACCTAGAATGAAGCTTGAAACTGACCACAGGCATCATTCCCGACAGAAAGTTTTCAGCTTACTTGCTCACTTTCTAGCACACTTCAACTTCAGAGTCGTCAGTGAACAAGAATAGGTGACTGACTATAGCCGATTCACTTAAGGTAGATTCTTGGGCCTAAGAGATGTTTGTTTGGCGGCCTCTGATTGGTTGGTACCGGGAAGCAGGCATCTCGCTCACTGTCTCATTTTTACATATGTAGCTCAGAAAACTAGCAATATGTTTATATGTTTCTTCATTTATCTCACGTTTTGCACAAGATTGGAAAATTTTGGTCATACCATAGGATTCGGTATTAATTGCACAACTAAATATGATTTCCTGAAATCAATAAGAGAAAACACAAAGGAATTACAAGGAGTAAAAGTGAAGAGGGAAGCATTTAATTCTTTATACCCGTTTTTACTTATCATCGGATTTTGCATCATTCAAGCGATCGAGATAAAATAAAACTTGTGTTTTCATACAGTAAATTCACCCTGAATACTCTGGTGCTTTCAGATTTTAGATGCGTATGATATGTGAAGAGAAAATAATGAATATGTCTTATTATGTTGCATCCGTTCTTGACGCAGTTTGCCAAGAGACGGTGATGATGATCTGCACGATACTGCGTTGGTCGTCTCAGCCGTTGACAGTTGCCAATTAGCGATATGAGAAGTTTGCATTTTCGGCAATATTTGCTGTATTATTGTCATTACATTTTCTGTAAATAAATGCATAGAATTCCCATTATGACTGTCGAACATTTTCACTCCAGTATTATACTGTATATGTCTGTATGTCTGGACATATCTGATACGGAAAAAAAAAAAAATAATCAGATGCCTGCATCTGGATGTGCCGGCTTCAATTTAGACATCGCCAACAGATTTTATGGTAAGAAATAAAAAAATGTACTTTCGTTCATTGAATGAACATATGAAAAATAAGCTTTTGATGTTATTGACCAGAGAAATGAGCGGCCACAATAATGCACACATCATTATGTAGGCCTGTTATTTATCATGTAGTCTACAGTATGCATGCAAATTTCTAGACTAAATTGAACCCAACATATCCAGATGCGTCCACCTGATTATTTTTTTTTTCGTAGCAGATGTGTCCAGACTTACAGACATATACATAGGGTGACCAGACGTCCCCCTTTGCGGGGGACAGTCCCCCATTTCGAATCTCTGTCCCCCCAAAAATCACTACCTTCGGGGGACGTAGTAATGTCCCCCTTTACGGAATTTGCCCGTCATGTGTCCCCCATTGCATAAACAAATCATAATAAACAGCTAATTGTTCAAAGATAAGAGTTAAGATATTTTTTCTCGAAACCTCTAAGGCTCTTGCTGCAGTATAGCTAGGTCGTAGACTGTATGAATTGTGCTCCATTTTCTTTAAACAAATAAAAGAAAATGAAAACAAACGCACCATTTATACACACATGATATGACTGGTAACCTCTCCTGCACTCGTCCATGTAGGCTATGGCTAAGTCCAGCTACTACGTGTTAGTAGTCAATTAGCAATCAAGCAGCACTCAAAAGAGGACGACATCATGGCATCTAAAAGGAAGTGTACTTTCAATAAAGAATTAGAAAGTGAATACTGGAAAATATGATACTGAACGTCATTTAAAGACTAGTAGGTATAAGCGTGCTGATGCCTCCGCCTCTTCAGGCAAGGCAATGACCACATTCCTGCAGAAGGAAGGATTTGGAGAAAAAGAAAAGAATTTGGCAGCAGCAGAAGGAATTTGGGCTTATCATGCAATGCAACACAACCTTTCATTCCGTTCTATAGATTGCACTTCCAAGCTTATTAAAAAGTGTTTTGACAATTCGTTTGCAAGCGCTCATACCAAGACGGAGGCAATTGAACAATGTTTTCCTGCCTGACGCCCAAGAATCCTTAAAAGAGGATTTGTCTGAGATAAATTGTGTGACTTTATATTGTGACTGCTCTAATTATGGAAATATTAAATTGTGTCCCTTATTGGTTAGATACTTTTTGCCCTGCCGTGGTGTCAAGGTAAAACTTTTGGTAGTTAAAACTCTAGGTGGAGAAACGAGTGAATACTTTCATACTATATAAAAGAAACTCTCAGTTCTAATGAATTGTCCTCTAAACTGTTGGCTTTGTGCGCTGACAACAGAAATCGCAATTTTGATGGAGCATCAAGGGGAGGCAAAAACAATGTTTTTTACCGGATGCAATAAAATCTAGACTGTATGAAAGCTGCATCGGACTGTCAACCTGTAGATGCAGAAGTAATAACAGTGAAGATATTTTCATTTTTCTACATTTTTCTACAATGCTTCTGCAGAGAGAGTATTCTCTCTAATGAAAATCTCTTGGACATCAGAGAAAGTCATTTGCAGGTAACTACATTGAGGTCTGCACTAATAGTGAAATGCAATTTCGACCCGAGTTGCTCTGACTTTTATGATTATCTGAAAACCCAACCATCACTCCTTGGGAAAATAAAAACGAGCCAGAAATACACTTAAGCGTAAGGGTTAATGTAAAAATTATTTTGTTTTGTTTTACTGTTCATAGAATCATGTCTACAGTTTCTCTTTTATGCTATCAAAGCATATATTTTACCATTGAAAGTAACTCTTGCTCTGAACAAATGCTGACTGGATCATATTCTTGCCTTTTTTCAAATGTTTGTATATACAGTATATATCTAAATAATAATTTTTTGAAGAATAAATCTCATATGTCAGGATGAAAATGATCAAGCAGCTGCAATTCTCTCTCTCTCTCTCTCTCTCTCTCTCTCTCTCTCTCTCTCTCTCTCTCTCTCTCTCTCTCTCTCTCTATATATATATATATATATATATATATATATATATATATATATATATATATATATATATATATATAATGTATGTATTAGGGTTATGCTTATGCATACCATATACGTACTTGTTAATTTATACGGGTGTCCCCCTTTCACATCTCAAACAAATGGTCACCCTACATATACTCGTACAGTATAGTACTGGAGTGAAAATGTTCGACAGTCATAATGGGAATTCTGTGCATTTATTTACAGAAAATGTAATGTCAATAGTACAGCAAATATTGCCGAAACTGCAAACTTCTCATATCGCTAATTGGCAACTGTCAACGGCTGAGACGGCCAATGCGGTGTCTTGCAGATCATCATCACCGTCTCTTGGCAAACTGCGTCAAGAACGGTTGCAACATAATAAGGCATATTCTTCATTTTCTCTTCACATATCACACGCATCTAAAATCTGAAAGTACCAGAGTATTCAGGGCGAATTTATTGTATGAAAACCCAAGTTTTGTTTTATCTTGATCTCATGAATGATGCAAAATCCGAAGATAAGTGAAAATGGGTATAAAGAATTAAATGCTTCTCTCTTCACTTTTACTCGTTGTAATTCCTCTGTGTTTTCTTTTATTGATTTCAGGAAACCATATTTAGCGGTACAATTAATACCGAATCCTATGGTATGACCAAAACTTTCCTATCTTGTGCAAAACGTGAGATAAATGAAGAAATATTTAAATATATTGCTAGTTTTCTGAGCTACATATGTAAAATGAAACAGTGAGCGAGTCGCCTGCCTCCCGGTACCAGCCAGTCAGGGGCCGCCAAACAAACGTCTCGTAGGCCCAAGAATCTACCTTAAGTGAATCGGCTTTTTTTTTTATAGTATACCTCTCCCTCTCTACACTTTTAGCATTGATATTTGCTATCAAAGTCTGAAAGTAAAAAAAAAAAAAATGGACTGCAACAATCCACGCACAACACTTCCATCCTGGAGAACATAACAGATGTAATTTCTCCGAATTCCTTCCACTAGATTAGACAGGAGATAAAGAACGTGATCATGAATAAAGGTTTAAGCTAACAGAGATAAGATAAGAGCCGTCTATTTAGTGACATGCCTTTAACACTTATTCTTCCTTTACCGCCTGTCTAATTCTGCGGAAGATATTCGCAGAAACCCCTTGTAATGTATTGAGAAACACTACTCTCTCATTCTACTGTGTTGAACCTTTGGGGAGTTGTTGTTAGGAATCTCCCGCCATCCACGAACTGGGACGCCAGCAGAAGCATGGGTCTGCTTGCTTGTAATTGATATACCAGAATAAAGTACGTGAATTACCAACCTGTCTTCTTGGAACCTAAGTACTAAGGGACGAGGACGCAACAGTGGCGACGAGGATGGGATCCAGTGTACGAAGAGGTATGTCATATTGAAGGAGAGTTAGTGTACCAACGACAGCCGGCCGTATCTAGCCTAGCATACCAGTTTAGGCCTGGCCAACGTCCAGACTCCAGTATTTGAGTAGCCTGAGTTCAGCTGTAATTGTTGGGGACTACCGAAGTTCCATACCCCGTCAGGAAGGATGGCAGCAACAAGGAGACCGGCAATTCCCGAGTTTAACCCAGATAAGTTGGAATTATCTTGTTGGCTGGATCTATTTTCCATGAATTGTGAAGTAAATGAAGTAACAGAGGCGACAGCAAAAAGGGCTTTGTTGCTTTCTTCAGTTGGAGTAGAGACTTTTTCCACGATCTGTAAGTTAACAGCACCGAAATTGCCGTCTGCAGTTCCATTTGATGACCTATTAAATCAACTAAAGTCTCATTTCATAACGAAACCAAGTTATCATAGAGCATTATGTGATTTCCTACAGAGGAAGAAGAAAAGTAGTGAGTCAGTGAAGGAATATTACGTAGAACTAAAATTGTTAGCTCAACAGTGTGAATTTAATAGTGATTTTGACCGAAGGTTGAAGGAACAATTATTGGTTGGTATTGATAATGAAGTTTATTTTAAGGTTTTATTAGCTGATCCTTTTGAGTTTAAATCCATCTCCTCTCGTGAATTACTTGACAAGGTTACCAATTTAGAAACTGCCTATGTTACCGAATGTAGTCCTATTTCAAGTTCTTTTACAGATAATAGGCCATCAGGTACTGTTAACAAGGTTAGGCATAAGGTAAGGCCTAGGCCTAATTCTAGTGCAGACTCTAAAAGGAGAGGTAAAAGTGATTATGGTAAAGCTCAAAGTAAATGCATTCACTGTGGACGTGATAACCATTTAGCTAATAATTGTAAATTTAAGAATCCAAGGAAGGCCATGTGAGTACAGTGTGTTCCAATAGAAAGGCTAGAAATAAATCTAGGAATGTTAATACAGTGCATGATGTAGACGAGTCTACTAGTAAGCATATTCCTATTAATGAAAATTTCCATGATTCTTATGATTTATTGAAACTTTTGATGTTAATGTGAATTCTATTGATTTTGTCGATGATTATGAGGAACCATATAGAGAAATTTTAAGGTTAAATGGGTTTCTCCTAGAATTTGAACTAGACACTGGCAGTGGTGCATCCACTATTTCACGGCATGATGCTAATAAATTGAATTTAACACCACTACCAACAAGGAAACGCTTAGCTAATTATGATAAAGCGGAAATGCAGGTGTATGGTGAAATAAATTGTGATGTTTCTTTTAAAGGCCAAATGGTCAAGGGACAAAAGTTTTTTGTTGTAGATAATGATTTAAATTTAGCAGGCAGGTCTTTGATGAAGAAATTGAAATACCAGTGGGTACAAATTGATAATGTGAGTGATGATAAATTTAAAGGTCCTCTTATTACCCCCAAGTAGTGCGTCTAGGCCTAAGCTTGATTGTGTAAAAATGTTCAATGAGTATCAGGTGGTGGAAGGATCACCCATTACAAATTATGAATGTCAATTAATGTTAAAAGAAAATGCTGTGCCTAAGTATTTTAAAGCCAGATCTGTTCCTTATCATTATAAATGTAAAATTGAGAATAGTTTGAAAGAACTGGAAAGTAAAAATATAGTGAGCAACGTCGAGCATGCTGGAGATTGGGCCAGTCCTATTGTTCCTGTAATGAAACCTAATGGTGAAATAAGGATTTGTGTAGATTTTAAGTATCTCAATACCCAAACCAGTGTTAATACCTTCCCATTACCGAGATTGGATGATATTTTGGCAAATGTAGGTTCTTGTCAGTATATTTCAAAATTGGATTTGAAAATGCATATTTACAGGTATCTGTGAGTGAAAATTCTCAGCAATATTTAATTATGAATACTTATTTGGGATTATATAAGTTCCACAGATTGCCTTTTGGGTTGTCGTCAGCACCAGGTATATTTCAGAGGTTTATCTCTGAATTATTGGCAAATATTGACGGTGTTCATGTATTTTTAGATGACATATTGATTGTTGGAGCTACCAAAGAGGAACATGACAGGAGTTTATGTAAGGTTTTATCAGTTTTGCAACAGAGAAATGTTAAATTGAATAAAGATAAATGTATTATTGGTTATAGGGAAGTACCTTATTTAGGGTACATTTTAAGTTGTGATGGAATTAAACCTGACCCAAAGAAAATAGAGGCAATTTTGGAAGCTCCAACCCCTCAGTCTGTTCAGTCTTTAAAATCATTTTTGGGATTATGCACTTATTACAATAGGTTTGTACCTCAGTTCAGCTCTATTTTATGTCCTTTATATAATTTGACCCAAAAGAATGTGGAGTTTCATTGGTCAGCAGTTCATGAAGAAGCTTTTCAGAGTATTAAGGAAGCTTTGGGTAGAGCTGATATTTTGGATAATTTTAACCCCAATGCTACCATGATTTTAGAAGTTGATGCTAGCCCTGTAGGAGTGGGAGCTGTTCTTAAGCAAGAATATAAGGGTAGAATTTCTACCATTTCTTTCAAAAGTAGAAAATTGGCTAATGCTGAGTGTAATTATTCTCAAATTGATAGAGAGGCTTTATCCATTATTTTTGAGTCAAGAAGTTTTCTGATTTCCTTTTGGGTAGGAAGTTCGTTATCAGGACGGACCATAAACCCTTGACTCATCTATTTAACCCTAGTAAGAGTATTCCACAATTATCTAATGCTCGTAGTCAAAGGTGGCATTATTTCTATCAGGTTTTGATTTTAAAATTGAGCACATTAAGGGAGTGCATAATACAGTGGCAGATGCTCTTAGTAGGCTACCATTGTGTAGAGATGATGCTGATTTTCATGTACCAGGAGAATATGTAAATTTGATTAATATTTTGGATAAGAATTCTTTTGATGTTACAATGGTAAAAGAATGTATAGAAAGAGACACTGTTTTATGCAGAGTAAAAGATTATGTAAGGAAGGGGTTCCCTAAGGAAAATGTGATGGAAAATTGTATGTTACCTTTCTATAAATTGAGAAACGATCTTTCTTTACATGAAAATGTATTACTGTATAGGAATCGTATTTTGGTTCCTGAAATGTTGAGAAAGCGTGTTATGGAAATGCTTCATGAGGGCCACAAGGGTATTGTTGCCATGAAAGCTGAAGCAAGGTCTTTTGTATATTGACCCAACATGGACCAAGATTTAGAACAAATAACTTCTAACTGTGCGTTATGTATAACGAATCTCAAACCTAAGGCCATTTCACCTTTATCTTGGCCGTCAGTAGATAGACCTTGGTCCCGCTTGCATGTAGATTATTGTGGACCCATTGACAACATGCAATATTTAATTATTATTGATTCCTTTTCTAAATTTATTGATGTCTATGCTTGCAAGAATGTAACTTCAGAGGATACCATACAGTGTTTAAGGTCATGTTTTGCTAATTATGGTATTCCTGACACAATTGTATCTGATAGTGCAACTTGTTTTATGTCTAGGAGACTCAGAATTTCTTTCAGAAAAATGGTGTTAGACATTGTTCAGAGCACCATATAATCCAAGTACAAATGGGCTTGCAGAACGGGCTGTCCGAATATTCAAAACTAATTTCAAAAAAGTTTGATTGTAAATTGCCTGTAAAAACCAGAATGGCAAAATTTTTGTATACCTATAGACGTACAGTACAGTCTTCTACTGGCTGCTCCCCAGCTGAATTATTATTTGGAAGGAAATTTAAGGGTCCACTAGATGTTATAATGCCTAAACAAGGAGATGAGTTTTACGTTCATGAGTCTAAGTTCAGAGTTGGTGATGCAGTATATGCCAGGAATTTTGTAAAGGACCAGAATGGGTAGAAGCTAAGATTATCAAAGTTCTGGGTGAAAGGAATTATTTAGTTTCTGTAGATGTTGATGGTATTTTGACTTGGAAGCGTCACCTATCACAGTTATTTGAGAGAAAATGTATAATACTAGAGTAACTGATGAACCATCACTATTAAAAGATACAATGATTCCTTATGTTCCTGTAGTTTCTTCTCCCCATACTGTACAAGGATTAGAAGAAACAAATAACCCTATTCAGAACTCATGTAGGATTTGTAATCCCAATGTAGACGTAGTAGGATCAGAGAACAGTAATTGTGATACTGGTGCCATTGTAAGAAAATCTACCAGAGTAAGTAAAAAACCTAGGAGACTCATTGAACAAATTTAATTTCTTTTGTGTTAACCTAAGGGGGGAGGAGTGTAATGTATTGAGAAACACTACTCTCTCATTCTACTGTGTTGAACCTTTGGGGAGTTGTTGTTAGGAATCTCCCGCCATCCACGAACTGGGACGCCAGCAGAAGCATGGGTCTGCTTGCTTGTAATTGATATACCAGAATAAAGTACGTGAATTACCAACCTGTCTTCTTAGAACCTAAGTACTAAGGGACGAGGACGCAACACCCCTTTTCATCTCTGTTGCCCAGCGACCTTTTTGGAAGCGATTTTCCACCTTATGGAAGTGTTTTCTTGAAGGCCATTTCATGGAAGCGCTCACTTAGGGGGCCATTAAAACTCCCTCGGTCTACCCTTGGAAGACGAAATCTCTTTCGTGTTATGACGTTTGACGTTGCTTTTCGACATATATTTATTCTCATCCGGAGATATATGAAAATTTATATATATTTACTATATATATATATATATATATATATATATATATATATATATATATATATATATATATATATATATATATATATATATATGAATACATATTATAAGTTTTTGTGCTTCTGTAAATCGTTCTTTTATTTTTATGAATATCTTGTTCTTAAAACTATTTGACTTTATTTTCATAAGGACCTACTGAGTTGATATAACTTGCTTTAATTTTACGAATATCTATTTTTTTTTTTTTTAACATTTGTCTTCTTTAGATAAAGACCTGTTAAGTTTGCATAGCTGTTTCACGGTGATAAACGAATAAGCTGTGTAAAAGTAATGGACTGTTTTGAGACAAATTTAGTGTTGGGAGATATATATACTAGAATCTAGTGTGCTATTATATGAATTTCAAATCCCTCCTCGCATCACAAATCAAAACCTTACAACAGTTCCTTTTAAATAATTTAAATGTTTCTTTTAAAACCCTTGTGAGTATTTAATGTTCGTTAGTGCGTTGTATTCGCCTGTTAAAATTAGTTTTCTTTTTATAGATATTTGGTGATAATTCCTATTTACATCGTCTACAAGAGTGCGTATGTGTGTATGTTCCTGTTTGATATAGTCTTATTTTCATAAATATCAGCAGCTTTTAAGTGTGTAATCTAGTGTCGCAGTGGCCATGGCCCTTTTTAGTATATATGATTCGAGAAGAGCAAAAACCCTAAAAAAATCATACGACGAAATTACTTTTCAAATTCTTAATCTGTGAGTCTGCCTTTGTCTATTTTAAAATAAACTTTCAGTTGTAAATCGTTTACTCTGAATTTGTAAGACTAGTCTTGTACCAATGCGCAGTGATAAAGAGAGAGAGAGAAGGGGGAGACTGAGCCTTTCATCAATATGCTTTAAGTGCTTTACCTATCGATAAAGTCAAACATAACCGTATGCTTTTAGGCAATAGTGTTTACACTATACAATTTTTATGCTGGTATTGCAAAAATATTCCATAAGCAGTTGCTGTAAACTGTCTTCTATTTCAGTAATGAATTTTATGAAGGATAACATTTCTATACTTGGAAGCCCATTCATAAATTGCTTTATTCCAACGAAATGTGTTGTTTGTCTGATTACTCTATCTTGCTTAATTCCTTTCAACGTCCTCATTTTTGTCTTTTTACGCATCTGTCATTTATTCATCTTGAACAAGTTAGGGGGGCTGTATATTTTCCGTTTTCTATTGCTGGAAAAGGAATGAATAAAAAGTATGCAACATTTCCCCTGAAAGCAACTAAATTTTCGCTAGCAAGACGTAAAGAAAAAAAAAAGTATTTGTCTTGGAAGACCTTTGAAATACCACCCAACTGCTGAAAAAATATCGGTGATGGTGTCTCGCTTAGATCGACAGTACTGAATGAGTAGGAAATGCGCTCGTAAATATTGTACCTATGATTATATCTTTAAATTGTTTTCCTTGTGTTCAGAAACTTGCACGTTACCAAATACTCACCCTCCACGTCCCCACACAGTTCCCCGCTCCTAACCCCTCGCCCACCAAAAAAATTAAGTGGGATTCCCTGACATGTCTCCTTCGTGGAAAGCCAAAATGAATGGACTTTCAACCTCCTGTCATTCTTATATTTTGAATAAAATCTACCCAAAACCGAGTGCTCCACCAGTCTTTAAGGCATAAAACTCGTTTTTTGTCACTACACCAACTAGCTATTTTCCTACATGCACTGGTTCGAAATTGAATATGCACATGCTCGTAATAGAGGTGACAAGTAGACAGTTTTTTTTTTCTGTTTGGCTTACAATTAAATACCTTGTGTTCATTAAACATTTTTCACACGATTACACAAGGCTTTTCCTTGTCCACTAACATTAGCTGCTTGGGTAGACATTGGCGAAAAGATTCTGGTGACTGCCAGAATAGGCGCTCGCATGTCAGTGATATAAGCTATGAAGACATTTCTTGGTGAGGAACAGTGAGACTCTTGCTGTTCTTTTCTCTCAAAATTTTTCATGCTGATCAGTTCCTCTCGTACATTAACGAAGTACATCCGAATATTAAGTTTACATTAGAAAGAGAGGACAATAATCAATTACCATTCTTGGATGTTTTGGTGTTCCGACATAATGACAGTTTTAACACTTCCGTTTTTAGAAAAAAGACTTTTACTGGTCTGGGTTCAAACTTTTATAGCGCTTGTTTTTATTATTTTAAACTAAATTCAATTTTTACTCTCCAACCACCGGGCTTATACTCTAACCTCTTCTTGGGACTCTTATCATAAAGAAATAATTTTCTTGCACAAATATTTTACTGATAATTGGTTTCCATCTCATGTTTTCTTTAAACACTGCAAGAATTTCTTAAATAAGAAACTATCTCACTCGGCTGTTATAAGTACAGTACCACGGAAGAAACTCTATGCAGCTATCCCATACGTCCTAGACGATAAATTTAAAGTAATCTGAAGTCTGCAATAGAAAAACATTTTAACATGTTGCAAGTCATTTTAATACCAAAAAATCTACTTACAATAGGGTCCCTTTTTAAATTTAAGGATAGAATCTGCCCAATAATGCAATCGTCAGTCGTATATAAATATACTTGCCCCAGATGTAATTTGGGGACTTACGTGGGATCGACTAAACGATTGCTGAGGGTCAGAGCAGATTCACATAAAGGTGTTAGTCACCGTACTGGTTGCAGATTGTCCAATCCAGAATTTTCTAATATCAGAAATCATTCAAATATATGTAATACAAGTATTGATTATTCTGACTTCTCTGTTTTGGGCCAAACAAGTCATCCACACGAACTGCTAATTTTGGAATCGTTATTCATAAAACAGCTAGTTCCTAAGTTGAACTCACACACCACCTCTGTTCAGTTGTATCTGGCTTGAGCCAGTTTTCTTTGCTGCTTTCCTTTTCCCTTTTAGTCATTCAGTCTTCAACCTTTTAGTCTAGCAGGTGCTTTTTATGAACTGTCTTGTTTTAGTATATATTTATATAGCATGTTGAGACTCTCTTGAAGTCGTTAGTTTTATTCCATGTATTTTAATTTGTAAATTTTCTTTTTTAGCCTTGATGATGTAACAAAGTGTTACGAAACGCGTCGGCAAATAAATACCATCTACAGATGACCGACTATCTCCTTGTCACCCTGTCCTGAGATATGCTGTGGCCTGCTTGCGCCAACTACTTCTGTTTTATATATATATATATATATATATATATATATATATATATATATATATATATATATATATATATATATATATATATATATATATATATATTATATACATATACACACACATTGTATATATGTAAGTGTGTGTTCGTGTTTGAGTTTTGTGCGACTATACATAATAGCAAACAAACAGCTAACTTCCAGGCGGATTTTAAGCTAAAGAAAAAAAATAGTTGGTCTTTTAGCCTCGGCATTTAAAAGTGGCTTAGTTCACGCTTTGTGCATCAAAACTTTCAAAGAAAAAAGGAAAAAAAAAACTGCTAAAAACTGACTAAGCTCAGCGAGCACCCACGTAACGAATTATGGGAATATTTCTTTTTTCCGTGCAGCGGAAGGTTAAGCAGGAAGTTGCGAAGAAAAATCATTCCTAATCCGTAGCAGTTTGTTTAGATCTTACGGATTTTAATTCCTATTAAAAAGTGATGTCGTACATTTGTCTTCTTTTCAAGTACAAATTACATGATAAATATATTTAACTTCGTAGCGTTATGTTATTTTCAGTTTGCAGTGAATTATTCATTTCGCCTCATAAATATATTTCGTTCCTTACCGGTACTTCATTTTTGATGAAAGGATTGAAATTTTCCTGATAAATATTCGCCCCCCAACAAAATGAAAACATTTCTGAGAAATGAATATCTTAGATAAAAAATATTTGAATTTTTCTTATAAACAAATATTTTCGAGGAAAGGATTTCAATTTTTTTGATCAATAAATTATGGTTTAGATTAAAGAAACCACTTGTTTATGTCTGTATTTGTGTTATTTGCTCGAACCTGCAATTTATTCCCTTTTTTTAATAGCAGGGAAATTCAAATACTACTTTTATGCTCTTCTCCATTTCAGAATAATGCAGCTTAATCTTGGTCCGATAATTTCAGAACTAATTTAGCCCGCAATAAAAATCAAAATCTGCAGCCTTTGTGGCATAGAAAGTAGAAATGTATGCGCTTGGAGTCTTAAATGAGAGAGAGAGAGAGAGAGAGATTTTCAGTTTATTACATTCATAAACTGAACTGAAGGGAAAACATTCATAACGGAGACTAGGCGTCACGATCATTTACATAATTATGTAAATGATCGTGACGCCTTGAGGATGTTGATTTGGCGGTACTGAAGATACATAAAACGAATAATGCCATTTCGAGGAACAACGTGAAATACGTCGCATGACCGAAGGGGAAGGTCGTATGACAAATGAGGATGCAAGAATTATGAGTCAATAGAGTTAATTAGAATGGAAAGGAAACGTTGAAATTAATACGTGATAAATATATGGAACACATATATGCGAATCAGTCTCATAGCTTTAGGTCCCGTTGCTAGGTAACCAATTGGTTCTTCGCCACATAAAATAAGTCTAATCCTTCGGGCCAGCCCTAGGAGAGCTGTTAACCAGCTCAGTGGTCTGGTTAAACTAAGGTATACTTAACTTAGTCTCATAGTATATAAAGAATTGAGGGTATTGTAATTTCACTAGGACATTGAATACTGAATATCAAACATATGGTCATTGGAGTTTTTTATATATATATATATATATATATATATATATATATTTAAATGAGAGATTTCTAACTGGTAACTTTCGAGTTTTAGCTATCGTAAAGGTAAAACAGGGATGATAACCTGATATTTTAAAGACAGCTCGGAAATATGTCGTTCCCTTCTTTATAATAATATTGGGTATTATGACTGCAAATATCCGACATTTTTGCAATATAACAAACCATAGCCGAGCACAGAAATGATCCCAAAATGGCGTGGTTTATATTTACAGAGGTATTTTATGAGAGATTCCGCTGGTAGGATCATACTATAGGATCATTCTACACCTCTATGAATTTCAGCGGTTATGCGACGGGGAAAAAATTCAGTTTTTTCATCTTTATTATATGGGTTTTTTTTAAAGACCAATCAAATCATTTCGAAGAACGCGAACATCTAGATTTCGTGAGATTCTGTCCTTTCACGTGGGACAACTACCTCATAATCATAACTTTGTGTCTGGTATTTTCCGTCAGGAAAATGAGCTTATAAGTGAGATTGGCCGTATGACCGTTACCCATTTGTAATGCCTTACAAACGGGGTTATGATAATTTTGTTGCGAGTATCATAAACGTTTGAATATGTAAATTTCATATACACTTCACACACACATACACACACATCCCAAACACACACACACACACACACACACACACACACACACACACATATATATATATATATATATATATATATATATATATATATATATATATATATATATATATATATATATGCACATACTATATGCACATATATATAATATACTGTATATATGTGTGTATATATATATATATATATATATATATATATATATATATATATATATATATATATGAGTGTGTGTGTGTGTAAAGTAAAATAGTCATCCATTTGTTGTAGATGGAACAGTTACTGATGAGTTTCATTGGTAATTAATATGCAGTTTAATGTCCATCTTTGATGCGATATCATTTGTTTATAAAATGGAAAAACAGCTACATTCTACTATTCCTAATTTATGATAATAGTTGTTATACTAGGTAATGAAAAATGCTCTAATTTGGTCTTTGATGTTTCATTAGTTGGAGTGTCTTCAAAGATTATTTATATGTTCTTGATTAATGAGATGAATTTGAGTTGGTAATTCATTTATGATTACAACACTTCGCGAACATAATGAATATAGATTGATATCAGAAACTATTTTTAGAAATTAAGCGAGGTAACAATATCACGCCCTTTGCGTATGGAAAGTAAAAAATAATAATTAATTAAAACCAAAAGGGAAAGCAAATTGATAAGCAAACACTGATAGAGGAAAACAAAATAAAACAGAAGGAGCGATCCTGGAAAGGCAAAGGCCTGGAATCCAGACCGAGTTATGGAAATGGATTCATTCCTCATCCCGGAACGAGCTTCGCCATTTCCTTCGGCTTCTCTCTCTCGTTTAGAGCCGGTGATTTTAAGTCGATTTATCGCCGCGTTTATTATCTCCCGGCTGAAATAAGCTCCCGAAAGGCGCAGAAATTGTCAAAAGGGGATATCAAGGCATTTAGTTCTTGCATTATCTAACGCTGAGGGTGGAATTAACGTCTTAGATCCTCGAATTGTTTGTGTCAAGTCTCTTGTTGCCTGAGATGTCTCTTTGCTTTCCTCGGCGTTTCGGAAATCAATTTGGTCCCTTCTTAAACAAACACGTGTTCAGTAGGCGTTTTATTGGCATATTATTTAAATTGTTTCCTTTGCTTGAAACGTGAATGTCAGCATACTATGTAATTTTTTTTATTAAATTACGTAATTTGCAAAACTTCGATCATTTACAACGCCATGAAAATTAAAGAAAAAGTTTAAGTTGATTCATTTTATTAAAGAAGAAGCATTTAGAAAGGATCAAAAACTCTTGAAGACACCATTCAAAAGAGAGCATGGAACCAAAAGCAAAGGTTCTTTATGACATAAAGAGGCTGGCCAATGATTGCTTATATATTTTATGCCCTTTGAATTAAACTAAAAAATGACATTAAATAAAAGCTTATAAAACGGGGTTCGTAAGGCAAAACCCACCACGTCCTAGAGTTGAGAAATTGCCAGTGCAGAGTAAAGGAATTTTCATGTCACCGTAAAAGGTCCAATTTCTCTCTTACAGTTTTTAAAGCCCCAATCCGTTCCTTGCAAGTTTTAAACCTACAATCCGGTCCTCGTAATGAATTTTTCTTTTCTTTTCCTCTCTCTTTCAAAAGAGGGGGATACAGGACTGTGTGATATTTTTAAAATATTGAACTGACTTAACAGAGTAATACTGAAGGGAAAGTTTCACATTTATCGTGGATATATTGTTCGTTAACTACGGTAGAGTGATAATGGCACAAAATTCACCGTAGTTATTTCACTTAACCGTTTCCAAGTCTCTCTCTCTCTCTCTCTCTCTCTCTCTCTCTCTCTCTCTCTCTCTCTCTCTCTCTGTATCTAAACTAGCCGTTCTTTGCTGAATGAGTCACCTTGGAACCTCTCTCACTGTCCTCTGAAACTTTAGCGGAAGTACTTGTCTTTATCAATTAGTATAGCATTACAGCCAAAGGACTTGACACTAATTAATGGATTTGGGCATAATAACGAGGAAATTAATTTAGGAAAATCCCCCCCCCACCTCTCTCTCTCTCTCTCTCTCTCTCTCTCTCTCTCTCTCTCTCTCTCTCTCTTTTACGACTCAAACCTTTCATTTTGATGAGTGGTATACTACTCAGTGACTCGTATCTCTACCTCTGGGCTGTATTCACTAATGTAGCTGCTCAGTTTCGAGAAATTCTGGTTAAGAAACAACTACCTCATAAATCAATTATATTATACAAGATGTATTACATATACTGACTTTAGCTGTTAATAGCTTGCTCGTAAAAATACCATGACAATTAAATTTAGTTTATTCCTAACAGTTTGCGAATATAATTGCTTTTTGTAAGACGAAATACCAATTTACGAATTAGTCACTGAAAACGTTCTCATAACGATATCTTAAAAGTAAAATCTACAGCATTTTTCAATTAGGGCGTTTTTCCAGCGTTATTTGATGGATACTAGCAACCTAATAAACACTTTCATGTCCAATATAATAATAGCCAGAAATATGTTCAGAGATGTTTGTTGAATGTGACTGAACTGTGATTATCTTCGCTTTTTATATTCTCAAGACTAAGTGAGGCCTCCATCTAATGAGAATATTTATCCAGAAATGAAAAATAAAATGATCTTAGTATCGAACGAATTTTGTTAAATATTTCTTTAAACTTATGTAAGAAAAAAAGGACTAATAAAAAAAATAAATTACATCCTTTTGTCGAATTTCTAATTAGAGAAAAATTAATAAAACAGCGAATGATAAATCTAATTACAATTCGTTGACGAGCATCGTTCCGGAGGGTTTAATTAGCTCTGGACGAACATACCCAGGCACAGAAAACAGTTTCCTTCGAATGGGCCGTAAAGAGTTGCATAACTCCGCTCCCGTGAGTTCGACAGGGCTTTGAAGGGCTTCGTCCCAGAGAGAATGGAGCAACATCCCCGAGACTCACCCATGCAAGCGTTGAAATTTAATGTTGCTTCCACTGCACAGGCGGTATTGCTCTTTAGGGTCTTGGTACGTCTGTGAGCCTGTTTAGAGTTTGTGAATCTATTTCTGTGATATGATGGCATAACTGATAAAGTGGTACAACTGTGGTATTAGTATTCGTAGTAAATTGCTAATTTTATATACATACCTAGGTACAGACATACATTCATAGATACCTCTCTCTCTCTCTCTCTCTCTCTCTCTCTCTCTCTCTCTCTCTCTCTCTCTCTCTCTCTCTCTCTATATATATATATATATATATATATATATATATATATATATATATATATATATATATATATATACATGTATATATGTATATATATATATGTGTGTGTGCGTGTATATACATATATACGGTATATATACTGTATGTATATGTGTGTGTGTGTATAAGAAATGCGTGGAATATACAATGTAAAACGAGGAATATGTTTACTCCGTTAATTCTTATATTATGAACAAAGCGTGTCTGTATGAAAATAGACGGCGTATAAAATACGAAAATATGAGCCTCCAAAGTATGTTTTCCTTCCCGACAAAGGCTGAAGGTGAAAGGCCAATTCAGAAATGAATTCCTCGGACTTACAGAGGCTCTTGATTCTTGGATGTGGTGATGAAAGCGAGTGGAAAGTTTGAGGACCCTCAAACTTTCACCATGTTGGAAGGTGTTTCCCCTGAAGAATCTTATAGCAGAGTTGGATGGTATATAGTATAATATATGCTATAATAAAATATATAATTGTACAGAATAAAATGCAATGAGTGTTCCAATGTTTTTTTATGCGAATGGAACAATTAATGTGAGTCTCACTTTATAGTTAATTTTTTATCAGAGTTATTTATTTTACTTTGTTATTTGTCTTATTTGTTATTCCAGTTATTATACCCTCATAGTTTGATCTTTCCCTCTATATTTCATTTTCTTTACAGTGTTAATTTGCTTATTGAGGCACCAGATCTTGCAGATTTTATGCTTTTTGAACGTTGGTTGCAGCTTTGCTTGTAATAATATTAATAAACAATGCAAGTAGCCGGGGAACAAAAAACCAATGATTAACTGCCACAAAATCTTATACAGAAAAAAACGGGGCAACATGCATTTATCATAGGTACGATGTGGCCGTTAAAATATTCATGTAAATTAGGCATTCGGTGGTTAAAAAGAGAGAGGAAAAAGTTGATTTCACTCAGACATTAGCGTCAGATTTTATATATAAATTAACAATAAGATTATGTATGAAGACATCTTTTTTAGAGAGATGAAGCCAGTATAATCATAGCAGCGTAATTAAATGTATTTAGATATGGTTTAAGAAATGTCTGTGAAGTAATGCTTGTAACAATGTTTTCCCGGCTCTGATTAATTCCAAATCAAGAGAGAGAGAGAGAGAGAGAGAGAGAGAGAGAGAGAGAGAGAGAGAGAGAGAGAGAGATTCGTATGAAGATATGTGAAGTGAACTTCCCATAGCTCCTACATATTTATCCGTTTCTTTCATGTCTAATAAAACGGTGTTTAAACAACATGTTAAAGTGAGGTGTTAAAATGGGCCAATATTTTCTCTATAGAAGACTCTACATGACAAACGAAGATCTCGCACGAGACACAAAGAGATATTTGTATTCATGAATTACTTGCAAATGCTCAAACGCCTTGTTGAGGGCAAACGGACAGACAGGAAACAATATATAGTATCAAAAGACGCACACTCGCATAATTCAGTAATAGGAATTAAAAAGGAGCTGAAAAGGAAATAAAACTAATTTCTTACAGTTAAAACGTTACAGCAGCGTTGTCATCGAGTTTTCATTTATATACGTCATGAGAAAGACGTTTTGTCCAAGGATATTCAGATATCCATCCTAAAATTCCATTTCCATGGAACAACATTCCAGCAAAAACGCCTTCCCCCATCGCCAAGTCTTCGACTGCAAGTAGACCTTTAAGAACGATTGAATGTCCCGTTAAAGTCTCAATTGAAAGCCCGACTGACTGTTTCCATCGTCCTCCCCAAATGATTCCCAAGAGACTTGACCAGCCCAAGTCTCTCTGGAAATGACAGAAACGAACAGTTTTCACCTCTCCGATTGGTCTTTAGCACGACAAATCTATTCCGGGAAATTTTAAAATCCGAACGTAGCTAAATTAGGTTTTCATTTGTGATAATATTTCTCTATATCATTTTGACTAGTCGGAAATTAATTATTTTACGATTCAGTTTTCAATTTCTCACACAGCTCTACATTTCTTTGTAAACTATTTGTATCTTGTCCTTTCTTATATACAAAACCATATTTTGTCTTTTTACGAGCCCGAAAATAGACGCTAACTTGACAATTAAGAAACTTTGGAATTCTTTCATTACTCGGTTTTCCTTCTTCCTATTTTCTCGTTTTGCTTCTTTTTTCTTGTTGTTTTACTTTCAATTATGTATTATCTATCTATTTTGCTACATAATTCGTTTCTCTTTTACTTCTCATGCCCAAATACCTGTATCTGGTAAGAGGATTACGATTATATGGAGAAAAAGCGAAGATTATTTTCCACAATTATCCATCAGCATTTATCACATCAGCCTCGATTTGTCAACATTTGACTCCCCTTTCCAACAGTGCTTCGAGTGTTGCTCTGAATATCATCGAGGAGTATCACTGAGTATTACCGTTGTCCTCGAGTCAATCTTCACCTCAGAGGTTCTTGAGCACGTGTCCCTCGCAGTTCCTAAGGCAAAGATTCGCACTTGAGAGGGAAAGATCTTTTGGAAGATACCCGTCAGTATATAGTGTTATGGAATAGGTCGATGATAAAAATACATACTTATTTATAATTGAACTTGAAAAACATGTGCTTGTGTATAATTAGTGTATTGTCGTTGGTGCCTTCTAGTCCCTTGAAAAAGAATATGTCTGTAACAAACATACAATTTGAAAGGAAAGGGAACTCATTTATTAC
>NC_089749.1:4290492-4295492 GCF_040412425.1 Macrobrachium rosenbergii | reverse complement strand
TTTATTCAGACATTCTGTATATTTATGAATTAGAAAATAATGTTTACAGTTTACAACGAAATCAGTGCTGAGTTTCTGTAAATATTCGTTTGACGAATTGATTAGATGATTTGTCGATTTCAAAAACTTATGTTAAAAGCAGTTATTCATCTCTACGTCCAACATCATTCCATTTCCAAATGTGAATGATTTGTCCTTCATAATTGTTTGTTTCCGAATATATAAAAAGAAAAAGAAATTCCAATTCTAAGGGGACGCAGGTGATCACAAATCTTAATGACGGAAAATCATATTGAGACAACTTTTCATTTTCGCTCTTCAATGTCAATTACGCTGCCAAAAAGTTCATTGAATTTATTTTTCTTTGGATCTGATGTATGGGTGAAATTGGACTGTCACTCGATGGGCCGGAGTTCAATTCCCCGGCCGGCTGACGAAGAGTTAGAGGAATTTATTTCTGGTGATAGAAATTCATTTCTCGCTTTAACGTGGTTCGGATTCCACAATAAGCTGTAGGTCCCGTTGCTAAGTTACCAATTGGTTCTTAGCCACGTAAAATAAGTCTAATCCTTCGGGCCAGCCCTAGGAGAGCTGTTAATCAGCTCAGTGGTCTGGTAAAACTAAGGTATACTTAACTTTTTCCCCCTCCCTCTGTCTCTCTGTCTGTCTGTCTCTCTGTCTGTCTCTCTCTGACAGTAATGATTGACCAGAAGTTCTCTAGTTTTGTGTTTCCTTTTTTATCTTCTTTATGCCTCTCACTTTTACCACCCTCGGTCCCGTCTCTCTCTCTCTCTCTCTCTCTCTCTCTCTTCTCTCTCTCTCTCTCTCTCTCTGTGGTATACTCAACAGAAGCATTATTCGCCATCTCTTTCCTGTTAGAGAGAGAGAGAGAGAGAGAGAGAGAGAGAGAGAGAGAGAGAGAAAAAATAGTAGTCCAGGATTTCACGCTAACATGTACATAAAATGATAAAGACTGAACGGAGTAACCAAACCAGAGAAAGCAATCAGCAATGTCAAAACCAGCCCCAAGATGTCATTCATACTGAGTCCATGATTTGTCTTCCAGTTCCAACTCTTTCCCGTAATCTTTCAGCCAAGAATCTCATTTCTTTAACGCTATTTTCCTCAATGCTCGTGTGAATCACCTCTTCCGGTGAAAGTTTCATTGCAAAATATTATTTTTTTTTTTTTCAAAGTTAGTCGACAACCTTGCCAAGCCCTCAAACTTAGATTTATTGAATAAAGTTTTGGAGAAGTCGACTGGGATATTGCTTAGCTTCCTTGGTGTTCCCTTTAAAACTGACCTTGGGTCAATAATGATATTTATATACATATATTTTTTTTTAGTTTTCATCTGTCGTCTGCTGTACTTGTTTCACTCTACTGTGTTCCGTATTGTACGGCTCCATTATATTTTGTAGCCTTTATCAGATTATTCAAAATTTGTATGTGGACATCTTGAATAATAATGATAATTAAAATGATAATGCTTTATCCTGAGTTTTGTAATTTAGCTAAATAAAGAAAATGTATATAATAATAAAGATATATATATATATATATATATATATATATATATATATAGTATAGGAGTCAATATATATATATATAAAAATCATTTTGTGTAGGAGTCAATCCATATTAAAAATCATCTATAAAGGAAGAGGACACACACAGATGTGCAAGCTATCTTTATTCCTAATTTTATCATCAGGGCTGTTAAAATGAAACATAAAATTCCTTGTAAAATCGTAAAAACTAAAACTAAAACTTGAGAATTGAAAAAGATGAAAATTATTCATACAAAATTTCAGAATTATACACAACATTAAAATTAAAGAAACGAACAAAATAAAAAAAATTAAATCTCTACATTGAAATGAAAGGTAACAGAATATACACTAAACTAAAAATGAATATAGCCGTGAAAGAAGTTACAGAACAAAAGATTAATGGCCGACTTAGAGGAGTGACAGAGTTAAACTAAACGTTAACATAAACAGAAGCAACACAAGTCAAGGTAAACACAGAGAAAGGAAGACGTATGAGTGTTTAACGATGGAACGAGTTGTTTAAATAAGAGTGATTCCAGAAAAACAATGTCTTGAGGGTTGGTGGTATGGCCTAAAATGCAGAAGTCTTTATTATCGATATGTGTTTTACAAATTTTGGAGTGATTTCTGATATTGGAATGTTCTGGGTTTGAAATTTTGCTACCAGTACGGAAGCTTACGCCACGATGAGAATCGATACGCACCTTAAGGCGTCTACTGGTGGATCCCACATAGGTCCCTGTTTGACATTCAGGACAAGTATGTTTACAAACAACACCAGATGACATATAAGGTGATAATCGCTCTATAGTTTTAAAGAGTGAACAGATGGCGAATCGGCTCTTAGGAATTAAATTAACATTAACGACATAAAAATGTTCCTGAATAATTTGTGTGAACTTTTGGTGAAATTTGAGGTCATGAGTACCATTCTCGTATATGTATATATATATATATATATATATATATATATATATATATATATATATATATATATATATATATATATATATTTTATAGTTAATCGTGCACGGTATTTTGTATGTTTTCTAGAATTATTCTAGTAGGAACAAAATCAATTGTAAAACCGAAATAACCGCAATGAAGCAAGAAACAGAAGAAAGAAGTCGAAATATTCTTCATTCATAAATTTTTTTTCAAGCTAATAGACAATACAAGCTTAATGAGGCCAAGACCTAATTAGGCAGCATTCAGATCCTCATTATTAGTTTCTGGTTATAAGAAAATGATTAGCCTTAATTTTTCATGAGTCCGCAATTATCTATAATGACCTTTGACAGAGCAGTTTAGGCCCGGGTATTATATTTCACAGAGACGCGATTATTTCCCAGAGGATTCTCGAAATATGACTTTCTCATTCATTTTTTGTCAGCTGACAATTCTCCTGAAGAATTATTTTGCAGATTTCGTTGGCGTTTTATTTATTGCTTATGAAGTGAAAGTGAATTTTATCTGAACAATGGTGTCTAGTAATTCTAGAAATATGTTCTGATTAGTTTTTAAATTCATGATTATAGCATTGAAAAATATTGCTCATTGAAATTTTCCCTTCCAGTTGTTATCTTTTCATCATCACTATTATCATCATCATCTTCATCATCATCATCATCTGCTTCCACATAAAATGAGGCCTTCCGACTATCCTCTGTCTTGTGCACTTCCACTTCCGCATGCCGTATTTGCCTGGCCCATTTTCCATGATTTCCAGGGTCTTCCTACAGGTCTTCGTTCTTCTGTTTTCATATCTACTACTTTTAGGGTTAAGCGCCCTCACATTCCTTCTCATTACATGTCCAAACCATTTCATCGTTAAATCTCTAAATGTAGCTTTCCATGACTAAATATAATATATATTATATGACTATTTAATATATATATATATATATATATATATATATATATATATATATATATATATATATATATATATATATATATATATATATATATATATATATATATATATATATATATATATATATATATATATATATATATATTTTTTTTATCACACCGTGATTTATATGCAATCATGAAGCTACAGATATCGCTTAATATTAAATTCACGCTACCTCGGGAATATCCCGGATGGGGAATTATCACCAAAGGGGAATTTATAAGCGATAAATGAATTGGTACTGCTGGGTCGCGATCCCTTGTCACAGATACTTATCCAGCAACTCCAGTCGACGTTCTACCACTGAGCTATCAAGAGAGGTATAAGTCAATGCCGAGTCTGCTGTACTTGTTTACCCGTCGTGAGCGGGGAAATTGTACTTAGCCTCGGCATTAACCCACCTCCACCATGACATTTCATTGGCACGTTTGGAACATGCAGCTCTTATTATGAAATTTTTTATCACACCGTGATTTATATACAATCATGAAAGTACAAATGTTGCTTAATATCAAATTCACGCTACCTCGGGAATATCACCGATGGGGAATTATCACCGAAAGGGAATTTATAAGTGATAAATGGATTGGTACTGCCGAGTGGCGATCCCTCGTCACAGATACTTATCCGGCAACTCCAGTCGACGTTCTACTACTGAGATATCAAGAGAGGTATAAGTCAATGCCGAGTCTGCTGTACTTGTTTACCCGTTGTGAGCGGGGAAATTGTACTTAGCCTCGGCATTAACCCACCTCCACCATGACAGTTCATTGGTACGTTTGGAACACGCATCTCTTATCATGAAATTTTTATCACACCGTGATTTATATACAATCATGAAGCTACAAATGTCGTTTAATATCAAATTCATGCTACCTCGGGAATATCCCCGATGGGGAATTATCACCGAAGGGGAATTTATAAGTCCATTTATCTCTCTCTCTCTCTCTCTCTCTCTTTCTCTCTCTCTCTCTTTTAATCAAGGTAATTAGTGTGGAGGTAATTAGTTTGCTTAGTCAAAATAAACTGGGAGAATAACCTGCTGTTGTTGTAATTCTCCTTAGTCCTCTTCCTCCACCTCTCTCTCTCTCTCTCTCTCTCTCTCTCTCTCTCTCTCTCTCTCTCAAAGCAAGACGCCAGATGCGTCAGTAAAAGCACACAGAAATTTTTCCAAGGAAAAGAAATGCTATGCAAATCAGGGTGTCTCTTTCAACAGGTCTCTCTCTTTCTCTGTCAGATACAGTCCGGAGAGACGTGTCTCAAAAACAATGGAATGTGTTGCAAAATAAAATATTTTCTCTCGACGAAACACACGTTCTTGCGTCTTTAAGACATTTCTTCGATGTGTTTTTTACGACTTTTCTTTTCTTAACAGAAGAATGTTAGTTCGAGGACTCGACTGTCGCACTTATAGCATATACCTCATTAGCGTTTCGGTCAACAGAGGCATAATGGCCCTAAACAGGACATGACTGACTCGTTTTTCCTCGATAGGTTGTCAGGCCAGGCTGTCTTGTATCTTAACCTCT
>NC_089749.1:4265492-4280492 GCF_040412425.1 Macrobrachium rosenbergii | reverse complement strand
AAAGAACTCTAAACTTTGAATATCTCTTTTTTCTCGCTTAGTTCAAAATAATAAATATTAGAAAATGACTGCTAATCACAAAATAGCAAAGGAATTGGACATTTGATAAGTAGATAAATAAGTATATAAACAAATAAATGAATAATTTCACTCACTAATAAAGCCGCTTATGCAGAAATTATCTGAATTAAATATTATTGCCTAAAAGGATGCAATACAATAGCACACTAAAGTTCAGTGTAGCCACTAAGTGGGAGATCTAGAAAGAAAGGCGAATGGATTCCTTTTGGCTGTTTGTCTTGAATCTCAAGTGAGAAGTTTTGTCTCTTATGGGAACAAGTGTGTGTGTGTGTGTGTGTGTGTGTGTGTGTGTGACAGAGGCAGAGACAGAGATCCTTATTTTTGAACGCTTTACCTGGACTTTTTTTTAATAAATGAAATCAGCTCCATGAATCTCATATTTATCAAAGATAGTGTAGGTTTGGTACCATGTAAAAGTCATGATTTTAAGTTTCATTTACTTCCTATAAAACGCAATTGTAAATATAATGGCAGCTCCTATACTAAATTCATCCAACTGGATTTTTTTAAATACTGAAGATTTCGTTACGGAAACTAAGGTTTGGTATACTGGTGAATTCTCCTTAGTTATTTTTTTTTTCCTTTTCATTTCCTCGCTTCTAAACTAAAAATAGAAAATACTGCGAGAGCCTTTTCACGTTGTTTGTACAAACAATTCCTTCAAGGTTTTGTCACAAATTTTTATAAAAGCTTTTATTTCTTAGTGAAGTCGTTCGCTGACTTCCTTCAATATTGTTACAATTAAAAGATAAAGATAAAAATAACTTTTTTAGGAAATGGTACCCAGGTTTTCCACAGGAACACACAGTTGCGCCCATGCTGTCATTGGTTGTAATGAATTCCAATTAAAATAACTATTTTAATCAGTACAGCAAATGGGTCCATTAGCATAATTACATTCGTTTTCTGACGCAGAACTGTGGAGAGTGTTTTTGTGGGTCTGAAAGGTCTTATTCAGATCCGCATTAGAAAACAATTGAGTTCTCTTTTTAAATGAAAGGAATTGAAAATGGCCAAGGTGAGTTTCCTGGACTATTTTGATTTTATAAGAGATCTCTTATTTTCCAGTAAATTATTTCCACGTAAATCTATTTACGTATATTTTAATTTATTTTACTACTTAATTGTTTTCGTTCCTGGGGGGTGGCTTCTCTGAAAATGAAAACTAAGGTCACTGGCACGATCACAACTGTAAGATTGAGAATGAGTCTCCCTGGCCTTAAACTTCCGCAGCGTTTTTCTCTATTTATGTCAAAACAGATAGGATGTGAGGGTATTAGAGGAATGACATGGATCTTAATTTTTTAAGAGGAGGTAACAGGAATGTTCTCGACCAATTATTTGCCATGCTTTTTCCATGTTTCTAAATTATAACTCACCATTATACTTTTTCATTTATGACCTGAACAATGGAATGCGTCAACATATCAAATACTATTTTTTGCCATGATATAACTTAGATATTTCTTCGTACGATAGCGTTGCACACAGATATATTAAGACATGAATGCAAATCCAGTGCATATTCGCTTTCGTGTAATGTTTCATAATTTTATGTTTCTGAAGAAGCTATTTCTATCTTCTTCAATATACAAAATCAAATTAAATTCGATCTAAAAATGGAATTCCTCTGCAGGTATTATTAAACGCCATGTTTTATTACATAGATCACGACAACAGTAATTTGAATCCTAATTTAGTTTTAACATGATTTTGACCTTTTCCATGATGATTTTTCTAACACTCCAAAATCAAAACCAGTAATAAAAGAGGGCCAGATCCAGTAATAAAAACTGATGATACAAAAATGAGCCTTTCCATAAGAAATGTCCGCCTAGAAGGACTAACTTGCACGAAAGCCATATCTTTTTGAAGTTATGTCATGTCCATAAATCCTGGTGGGAAAGTGTTCGGAAAATGATCACTCGTAAAACGGCGAGAGACATCGAGTCAGAGTTCCATTCCCGGCCATAGCCATTTGTCTCGCATTTTGTTGCTGTGAAAATTAGTTTAAAAAAAGTAAAAAGCAAAATACAAAAACAGAGTAAAGTTATCATCGGAAAGAAAGTTAACAGCTGGAATATCTTGATTCTAACTTTTTTTTTCAGAAGAAGTGATTTGTCACTATAATAAATCCATACACACACACACACACATTTTTTTAGTTTCAATCGCCCATATATATATAATATATATATATATATATATATATATATATATATATATATATATATATATATATATATATATATTATATATATATGTATATAATGTTGATATCTTTCTAAATACTCAGACATAATACAAACACGCACACACACACACACACACACACACACAAACACACACACACACACATATAGTATATATATATATATATATATATATATATATATATATTATATATATATATTTATGTATAAACACATAATAAAATTTATATAGAACACAGATCAAAAATTCTTTCATTCGGTATTCTCAATCAATAAAGACGGATTTAGTCACAAGTTTAAAGTGCATTAAAAATAAAATTTCACAACCTACTTCCTTAAAACTTTTTTTTTATTCAAATTATGCAGTTAGTTACATGAAACAACATTAACATTTGATTTGAATGAGCGCATTTGATTTTAATCTTTATTAAATACTGCTTTTGTAATAAATTTTTCATCACTTATTATTTGTATTTTTTTACATTTTTATTTTAAAATCTCAGCTGAAGTTTTCAGTCCCAAAGTGTGCACCAAACGTTACGAGTATTTTACTGTGAATTTTTTTTCTACATCCTGGGGCTATTTGTTGAACTACCGTGAAATAGTGAAAAATACTTCATATTTATGGTTCATATTCGTGCGTTGCTTGTAACATAGTGAGAGAGAGAGAGAGAGAGAGAGAGAGAGAGAGAGAGAGAGAGAGAGAGAGAGAGAGAGAGAGAGAGAGCATTTTATCAGTATCATGTTACAGTGTATACAGTATCATTGCAAATGAACACACATTTTGTGTTTAGTAACTGTATAAATAGAAATGTTTTTAGCTTTTACTTGTTTTTTTTGTTTTTTTTTTAAAGGAAATACTTTCTCTGATAAACATTTTAAAAATCCAAGCTCTATTTACTTTTTTCGTAAGAGGGAAACAAATTTGATAATTTACGGAAACGCACGATAGCCTCGATCTGAAACTGGTAAATGAAAATGGAAGAATTGGTATTTGTTAGACAATAAATTTTTGGGTCCATGTTATCAAGTTTTCGAACCGTGTCTTTGCTGTTAGTCTTATTAAGTAGAAGCGGGCTTAACCACTTTAGTTTGGAAGTTCATCGGTTGTAGTTGCGACTAACGAGTGTTTAGTACGCCACAGAGGAATACTGTTCTTGTTACGTGTTTTGCGCATTCCTGGAAGAAAGAAATTGTCTTTTTCGGAATCGTGGTTTATTATGTATGGAAATATTAAGCTTTGTTAGATTTATTTTGTGGTGACTGTAGGATTATCACAATGGCTTTTTCCAGTTCGAAAGAATTTTAGCTTTTTTTTTTTTTAATCATTATTTTCACGAAATTATTATTCTGCAACAATTATCATCGACGAGATGAAAGTGACGGAATCACTATACTGAATCTGGAGGCGGAGCGTGAAGGTGATTAATACAACATGAAAGTTTAATTGCTAGTGATTTTCAACTTAACTGTGGTAATTTTTTTAATCTTAGGAAATTTGCAAATTGATACGAAATTTTGAGCAACACCAACATCAGTAATAGCATCAGTTACAGCAACAATTATAATATCTTTTTTTCCTTTCCAGGCTTTGTCCCTCAATAAGGCCCTCATGTAAGACGACATTCGGCAAATCCTTCCCCGAGATGTTGGTAATTGCCCAGAACTTAAAGCAACGGCAGAACGGATCATCATAACGTAAGTACCATGATATTTGGCACTGAAAGAAAGTCCATTATTCGGTAATAATAATACATTGGTGATTAAATGATAGTAAGAGAATTCGGCAAAAGGGCAAATAATGGAAGCTTTCGTCCGAATGGGCGGTGTACCTTTGTGGGATTTAAAGGTGAACTATTCTATTGAATTAAGGTCTCTTCTAATGATCATTATTGCAGTACTTTCGTTATTCTGCTCTGGCGTTTTTCATTAAGATTTTTCTTTGACATTAGTTACGATAATCACAAATTTTTATTGTGTTAAAGTTACAGTTATGTATACTATAAAATCTAGCAAAATCTTATCTTATATCCAGCGATCTGAGGTTGGCTGCTTCTTATTTTCTCATATTCTCTTTGATGGGATGCGTGGGTAGTTCAGTTCCCTTTAGGATCCAGATTGCCATGAACTTCAGTTCCACCGTAGGAAAAGTCATTTCACTAACCGCAAAATTTGTCTACCTCCTGACTCACACTGTTTGTGATCGATTTGTTTTTCTTGTGTCAAGGGTGAAAATAGCCTCGCTGAAGCCTGCAGGAAATTTTATTGTCATTGTACAGGAAATCACTTTGGGTGATAATCCTAACGTCGTCAACTTAGTTCTGTTTTAGTCTTGTCTTTACAATGCCTCTTAATTCATTTGTATCGTCATTCTTAATGGAATTGCTCATACTAGACATTTATTTGAAGACAATACAACAGTAACATCTTAAGTAGATAGGTATACTTAATGTTACCAGTTAACAGTTTCATTTTAAAGCGTTAGCGTATAAATTGTCGTTAGTCCAGGGTTTCAGCAAGGTTAAATACTCGCGCTTCGTCAGTAAAAGATTGTTAAACGATAGCATTGCCAATTAAAGGTTGCAATTACAAGTTAAGGCCTAAGAACTGTCACTAGTTAAAGGTTATTTTTACAAACATTATGTCAAGTTTTGCTAAAAGGTTATGCAAATAAGAACGGTCGCCGGTTAAATGTTACGTTTGCACCAACCTACTTACTTTTGTCGTTACAGGTTGCACATGATTAACACACTACTACCATGAGTCTAGTTAAATTCAGTTTTTGCCATCAAAATCTATCTTGTGTCTATTTTGTTGGGGTGAGGGGTCTTTGCATTGCTTGGTGAATCAGTATTTTAAATTCTCTGTAATCGTAGAAAAATGACTAAAAAAGAAATTAAACAACAATATGCCTATCTAAGATTAGCAAAATCATCTTGGTATTCATTTTATCTTATTTATTCAAAAATATGCATCCTTGAGTTTATTTATTTTTCATTTATTTTTCTATCTTTCATTTTCTTGTTGACCAGACTGCAAATTTATAGAAAAATAGAAAGATCCAACTTGTTACAAAAAACTAGTTAAAATTCGTATCATCCCATTGCAGTATAACATAAAACTGCATTCATGAAAATGAAACAGGTTAGAAATTTCTTCCGCAAGACACGTCTAACATAACCATCCATAAAAAAAATAATCAGTACATTACTCTCCACGACAAATTCCACGTCCTCTGCTTTGGCGTTTCATTCACATCATAGACGATTCCCGTCCTTCCATCAGAGATAAGGCAAACTGGAATGCTGATTCCCTGTCACGACGGAGTGACGATCGCAAGCAAACAACACGCTGAAACCTTGTTTTCTGTCTGCAATATTAGGCACCGAGATAATCCCATGACATATGGATATCGCCTCTCCGGCCGGAGGCGTCGATTTGCGCGAGTGAGTTTCCTGTGTTAGTATTTCTTAGGAAATGCGCTTGTTGGAGGCGTATTGTATCATGTCAGTAATTCTTGGGAAATGGCGTTTTTATTTTTGTATTGCATGCTGTCAGAAATTCTTAAAAAGCACTTTGCAAGATTGTGTCTATTCTGAAACAATAACAAAAGATATTTAGCATATTTTCATCAATTTATTAACATGCTTTGCAACAGTCTTTTTTTGTTCAAAAAATGCATTGTGATCTTTTTCATAAACAAATTAAAATATTAAGATATTTTCTGAAACTCAAAGGATAAACAACAGATGCACTCCGTTTTAGGTCACTCATTAATTCTTAGAAATGAAATAAGAATGAATATTCCCCGAAATATTTACAGAGCGGCTCAGGTATTCTTGCTTCCTGGAAAATTAATACTGAAAATAATTCATTTGGTGGAATTGTGATATCAACAAAAGTTATGTTATGCAGTTTGAAGGGATTAGGAATGTGAGAAGAAACTGCAACCCTCCCCAGGTTGATATCTAGGAGATAAAAAGTAGGAATGAGTAATCCCCGAAATAGCTACAGAACGGCTCAAGTAATTTTGTTTCCTGAAAATTCATAACGCAAAAGAGAGAGCATTGAGAGAAATAAGACCTCTGGCAGGAAACATCACCAAGAGTTAAAAATTAACCTGACTGGTAATTATCTAATGGGATTAAAGACAAACTGTAATTATGAAGAGGAGAAATTTCTGACCTTCAGAGAAATATCTCGACGCGGCAACCAGAGAAGGGGTGGGAGAGAGAGAGAGTGCACCTCATGGGGTGCGAGTAGGTAGACTTAAATTCTTTGTAGCGTCTCCTCGGCCCCTAGCTGCAACAGAGAGAGATTGAGACTGTATCTCCGTTTTTATTATCTTTCTTCGGTCTAACTTTCCTCAACCCTCTCTTAACAATTGATTCATAGTACAGCTGCGAGGTCTTCCTCCTGCTACACCTTTAAATCCTTTTTACTGTCAATTTCCATTTCAGCGCTGAATGACCTGATTGGTCTCAGCGCTTGGCCTTTGGCCATAATTCTGTATTCTGTTCTATCCTGAGGCAGGCCATAAAGCTGAACTGGTTAATCCTCCACAAGAGCAGTACGATTTTCCTGAGACCAGAAGTTCGTGACCTACAGAATAATAAAGACTAGAATCAGAGGAATAAAAAGAATAGATTCCAGAGAGAGAGGAAAATATTTAAGAATGAAAATCATGTTCGACTAAATTTCGTATTGGACGCCGTAAACCGTTGAATGTATAATAATTTGTAAAGAGTTATCCCAATAATCCATCAAAATTCAATTTCCGTATTGAGGATTAATTCTGGAGAGGTAAAGGAAAATAGTTTATCGGAAGAAATTTTGCTTTTAAGCTTGCACTGTAAATTGTATAGATGTTCTTAACATAAGTATTTGCATATATGACATAGTATACAAAAAGTTTCTGTGATATTTCACGACTTGTAAACTGAGATATATTATCATGAATTTAATTATCTCCAGGATATGATTAATTTTATGATACTATATATCTAGTTTACAAGTCTTGATCATTATCAACACAGAAATCCTTTTTATACTGAAACAATGAATGACGTTCAAGGACTTTTCGTAAGGAAATGTTTAAAAAATAATGACAACTTTTTATGTAAAAATAATACAGAACCTCTCTCTCTCTCTTCTTATACTCTCTCTCTCTCTCTCTCTCTCTCTCTCTTTTTATCGTTAATATCCCAACACACATTCGGACAAAAGACTTTATTTATGGAGCATAACTTTTGATTCATTTTTGACACAGGACATTTTTAGTTTAATAATCAAATATTTGCCGTGGTAACAGGACAGACATGAAGTTTTTATGGTTGCAAGAAAGTAAAAGGAAAAATTAAACCGCATTTCATAAGATCGAAACTTAATTTTCAGACACGAAGTTATATTCATAATATTTTCCTTTGTTTATATCCAAATTTCAGACGTCAACGAATGAGTTTAAGTTTGTTATTATTTCTTTGATTTTGATTTTAGAATTCTTAGAGTGACTACAATTTTTCTTGTAAGGCTGTGGAAAATTAACAACAATTTTTGGAACGTGTTCAAGATATCACTTTTATACCCAAAGTTAACAATTACCTACATTGATTTCACCACAAATTACAAGTATCTTACAAAAACTAGTGTCCGCTTTAGATAAATGTTAATTCACTCTCAGCTAGAACTGAGAAGAAAACGTGAAAAGATTAAGATTTACCCAAATGAAAGCGAGACCAAGAGAATAAAGAAGGAAGAGCGAAAGCCATAACATCAGTTTCAGTCTGACGCTGAGATTGACGATTGCCTTGAACTCTGAAACGACTTCCGGAATGGGATCCCGTCAGGAAGAGAAAACGCTGTGAAGACAACACGACAGGGGACCGTAGTTTTTTTTTTTTTTTTATCGAAAGAGCGTATCAGTGCCGTCAAAAAAATGACGGTAATGGAAGGTAGGAGCTGAGACGGCAAATGTTGGCCTTGGGACGTTACGTACCGCATCGAAGTTCTAAGATACTTTCATATAGGCTGGAAATGGACCAGGCGAAGGCGGTGGGAAACATTGAGTTTCTTTATTGTTAATAATTGTTAATATTAATCGTTAATTCTTAATAATCATTAATTAGCATTAACAATTAACAATTGTTTATATTGTTCGTTAATATTAATCGTTATTCGATGTATAATCGTTAAAAGGGGATATGCGGATATACAGTGCGTTTTATAAATGAGGATGATCATCAATGATGCTGAAAGGTTTTGAAACCGTGATAATCGGAATTATCTTCCCGCCTCCGTTTTCTCAGACTTATAAAATCTTCAATCTTGAGAGGTGTCCTATGGCTACCTTCACCCGCTTGCTCCGTGAATTCGGCGCTGGGTTAGTTACAGACCTTAACATACCCCTCCTTTCAGCTTTGGCATCAAGTTATTACTTGGGAGAAGGTTATGATTTCTCAACCACTCTAAAGTAAGAACAGTCCGTAATTTAAATAACTATCGAGCAACTTGAGAAGCTTCTTAAAAACGTAGCTTTCCATCCGTCTTTTACCTTTACTTATCAAAGCTTCCAAAAATTAGAATACCATAATGTAAATAGATAAATGAATAAAAGACAGGCAACACAAATAAAAGAATCCAGTCTGTCAATGAAATTTCACAGACTTAACAGCTTTAAGCTGGAATCGACAAGCGAAGGGAGAGCCGATTAAAAGAGAACAGCATCATAACCAAATTATTCACTCACCCCGAGGCTTTCATATCTGGTACTGTTTCCGGAGCCTTATTCACATGGACGAAATTTGCATGCGATTATTACTGCCGAGCTGTCAATCGTCGGTGATGATTACTTCTACGAGATTAGAACATCAGCGAAGCGCTTAAGCGAGCTGGAATGTGATTGGCATATGCTTTGGAATATGCTACTGACAGTAAATGCAATTGGCTGTGAACGGCTATAAGCACTCTGAGACGTAGTCTGCATTAGGGTTGATTTGCTTCTTTTTTTATCATGAATAAGAAACCAAAATTTGTAATTTCTTGACAATTGCATTATTCTAATTTCACTATCGAATTTTCAGTCCGTCATTCAAAATTTGCATTCCCTTTTAAGAAGTGTAAGTCCACATCGTAAATAAGGAAGAAATACCGGATATCGAAAATGATTATGCTACAATAATTTTCGAGTTCACTTGTCATAGACATCTCTTGGGAGCATCCAAATACCGGTTTCGCGCGAAGTAACTCATGGTGGAAATAGTAAAAGAAGTAAAAGACCTTAGAAAATTCATGTCTATTGAAAAAAGCTAAAAAAAAAAAAGAGGACGTTTATTAGACAAAGCTCACGATATAACACCGACGAGTGAATTTGACTCTTAAGGAAGTGAAAGACCTCGGGACTTGATAAACGGTCGTTTCGAGTTCTTTCCTTCTCTAATGAAGCTGCTTTCAAGGCACTTATTCTCAACAGATTTGCTGCCGTAGGATTAAGACAGGACACCGGAAGGTTCAGTATCTTTGTTCAGTCCTGGAATATAATATGTCTGCCTTTTCGTCTCTTTTGGTCGAGAACAGTTCGGAGGTCCAAAAGGTCGGTTCCTCTCGGGGAAAAGGTCCGTGTGGCATAAAACCAGTTCAATCTAAGCCAAGCGCTTTCACAATTGTCCATAAAATAATTACTGGTTGTTACATACTAAAAGGACCGTAATCCCTAGCAACGGCAAATATTAAGCCATAAAAGGAATGTTATTCATAGCAATTAAGAACATAAGACGAACCAATTTGAATCTTAATAAAATCTAACTAGAACCTTCGGACGCCAAATTCTTGAAGCGGAAACCGACTAATGAACAAACGCGACTTTTGGTAAAAGTAAAAGTGTCTCCCATGTAATAAGACCAAAGGTATTCCCTGATAACTTTACACACACATTACTGAGCATCACTTGCCTTTACCATTAATAACCGAACAAAGTGTTTAATGAGCCAATAAAAAAAAACCAAAAAACAAAAAAACTGTTGACGATTAAGGTTAGTTCTTGGAACTGGAGTGACCATCGTGTATCTCATTACTGGTAATTTCGTCAACGACCATGTCACGTTGAAAGCACCGCTTCTCGTCTGTCTGTCTGTCTCTCTCTCTCTCTCTCTCTCTCTCTCTCTCTCTCTCTCTCTCTCTCTCTCTCTCTCTCTCACACACACGCAGGTAACGAAGAAATGTACATAATGCAGATTATTAAACATGTACGTATGCAAGTGCTACCACAACTACAAAAACAATTTAGAAAATATTATGAAGTTTTCTGTCTATAGCAGTAATAGGAAAGTAAAACTACTGAACAAAACAGCGGTTAGTAAAGAAAGAACTTGTGACGAAAGACAAGGAAATAAATGAAGATATATTACGAGAGCACTCCAGGACTGGATTCGGAGAAGGCCTCTCGTCAATTGTATGGAGGATTCAAAACTCCCTCCCATTCGGCGTCTCCTTCCCTTCGATAGGTTTAGGAAATGGGATTTTTGATGGAAGTTGAAGCAGCGACTGCCCTAGGGTATAAGCCGTGAAGAAATTATGCAGAGGATCTGAGCAAAGTGCCCGTGCCTACGATTTGTTTCATAATTCGTAATTTGTGTTTCTGAGAGAGAGGGTTGAGATAGGGGAGAGGAGGAATGTAGTGAAGGAATATACTGTAGAATAAGAAGTAACATAAAATGTAAATATATATATAAATATTGTTATTAAAATCATTGAAAGGGAGGTATTGAGAGAGAGAGAGAGAGAGAGAGAGAGAGAGAGAGAGAGAGAGAGAGAGAGAGAGAGAGAGAGATCGTTAAAAATTTTCATTGAAAGCTGATCAGAATCAAAAGCAATCACGGAGTATAGTTACTGGATGTAGAATAAAAGATAAATTAAATTGTAAATACAGCAATAATATCATTAGCAGTTATTGAAAGATTGAGAGAGAGAGAGAGAGAGAGAGAGAGAGAGAGAGAGAGAGAGAGAGAGAGAGAGATTCAGCAACCCTGTTGTGAAAGGTGCTGAAATGACACAATTTGTGGACATGCCTCATTAATTTTGCCAGATGTTCTTTCAATGATTAATGAGCATACAATGACACTAGTATTCATTTTTAGTTTTCTGTGAAAGACAACTGTTGTGTCGACCTTAACTGACCGTCCGCACATTTTTCTGTCAGCACTTTTCTGTCTGCCCTTAGATCTTATAACTACTGAGGCTAGAGGGCTGCAGATTGCTGTATGTTAATCATCCACCCTCCAATCATCAAACATACCAAATTGCAGCCCTCTAGCCTCAGTAGTTTTTAGTGTGTTTAAAGTTAAAGCTAGCCATAATCGTGCTTCTGGCAACGATATAGGATAGGCCACCATAGGGCCGTGATTAAAGTTTCATGGGCAGCGGCTCATACAGCTTTATACTGAGACCACCAAAAGATAGATATGTTTTCGGTCACTTTGATTATACGCTGTAGCGGCCGTACAGAAAACTCGATTGCGCCGAAGAAACCTCGGGGCATATTTTACTTTTTTTTTTTTTTAGGTTATGTTCATTAAGGAAATATTTTCAGCTCTCAAAGTGGGTGGCCATCCTCCTCCTCCTCTTCCTTCTTCTCCTCCTCCTCTTCCTCTTCTTCCTCCTCCTCCTCCTCCACCTTGTTGTTATTGTTTTGTTGTTGTTGTTGTTGTACTTCTTCTTTATTGCTAACTAGAGACCATGGCACTTGAGACGTATTTTGACGATTTTTGATTGGGTCATGGATGAGATATTTAATTTTCTTAAGCAGATATTTTAGCATAATAAAGTTGTCAAAAGATAGTCAGAAACTTTTACTGAATTCACCGTCATAAAATCATGCCTTTATCAAACTCGTTCAACCTCATTCAATCTTTTAATCCAAAATGCGCTGAACCTTGTTTTCATAAAACTATTCATACAATATTGATAACAATATTATATGAAGGATACATCCTTCTCGCTCCTTTAGCCTATGAGTACACGAGACTAAGTGAATGAATATACATACATACATACATACATACATACATACAGATCGGCATACATACATACATACGGTCCATATGAGTGTGTGTGTGTCATCATATTCATAACAGTCAAATATTTAAAAACTTGCTTTCATACCAACTGCTAAATCATCTAAAGCATTACACACCTCACGAACTGGAGAATGAGTAAACAGGAATTATACGAATTACGAAATAACATTCCAGCCTGCTTTTATCGTCAGGAAAACAACATTCCCGTGTTGTTCCTCCATATTTTCATTTTCTTGTCCAACACGAGCACTGGTTTTCACTACTTGACTGGGAGGCAGTAATCTCGGCTGTTTACCATTTCAAAACAGGATTTCCAGGCTTGGATTTGCTCTTGTCTGGAAGCTTTGATGTTTGTTACCACGCTCCGTCACAATCCCACATGCGAATCAAGGTCCATTTTATGTTGGTTTTCATATTTATCATAATTTATTTACTCTATGTCATTTTCTACATAGGGGAGTATTTGGAATAAAGATTTCGAAAACTTCGAGGGTATGTGAAACGAAATCAAATGAACTCATCGCTGTGGTAACATCACAAGACTTTTAAGTATTTCAGTTGTCTTGAATTCATTTCATACCTGACTTGCCTATTTAAAATAATTAATAGAAAAATATATAATTTTCATATTATTTAGTTAATAATAATAATAATAATAATAATAATAATAATAATAATAATAATAATAATAATAATAATAATAATAATAATAATAATAATAATAATTTTGACAGAGGCATCATGAGTTATTAGGTATGTGCCATACTGAAGTCCAGTTCATAATATTCAGTGGATTATTCTTGCAGATATAAAAATAGCTTAATCATTGTCAGCAATATAGGAAAAAGCGTTGTTTATAATTTTCTTGTGAAGTATTGCAAAACAGTTCTACGTGATTTCATCTGCTCCATATTTACAACTGGACTAAATTAGACCTAAAATAGAAAGGAACAAAGGAAATAAAATTTTGGGGGAGTTTAGCCTTTCTTGAAAGCAGAAAGAAGGCAGTCGTAAGGATAAATCTAACCTGAATCGGGCACTCAGATCGGCGGTCCTTTTGAGAGTTCCTTCATCATTATATTCATCTCATCATCATATTCATCTGATCATCATATTCACGAAGCCATCATCATCTACTTAATATTAGAGACGACCTGGGAGAACTGCATCTGCCGAGTGTCAATCCCGACTGAGAAGAAGCAGCATCCGACTTCTCTGTCTGGTCTCTTCTTCTCATTCTCGTTCGGCATTTCTGCCAGAACGATGCTTTTTACGTTTTGGTGCACGCTTTAATGATGGTGTCCATTAATGATTATTTAAGAAAAAGAGAGAGAGAATAGAGAGAAACGAGAGAGAGAGAGAGATAATGATAAAAAGTATTTCTGAAGAGAATAAAGGAAAAAAACAGAGATTAACAATAGTATCATCACTTAAAAAATTTTAAGTTTTGTTAGAGAGAGAGAGTTAAGAGGTTTTTATCTTTTTAAATTAGACCACTGAGCTGATTAACAGCTCTCCCAGGGCTGGCCCGAAGGATTAGACTTATTATACGTGGCTAAGAACCAATTGGTTACCTAGCAACGGGACCTACAGCTTATTGTGGAATCCGAACCACATTATAGCGAGAAATGAATTTCTATCACCAGAAATAAATTCCTCTTATTCATCATTGGCCGGTCGGAGATTCAAACTCGCGGCCAACAGAGTGGTAGCTGAGAACATTAAACCGCTCCCAACGAGGAACTGAGAGAGAGAGAGAGAGAGAGAGAGAGAGAGAGAGAGAGAGAATTGTGTCTTTAAATGATAGTGTTACTTACAACTGTAAAGATAAAGAAAAATAGAATGAGACTGATAATGACTAAGAGAGAGGGGAGAGAAAGCCTTAGAGAGAGGAGTTTGAGAGAGAAAGAGAGAGAATATACGAAGTCTCTCGCTTCATTTTAATGTGCATTGTTTACTTGTAATTAGCTTGTGTTTGATGTCGAGACGGGGAAATATGTTGGATTCTGTTATCTCGGAATATTCAGTGAATGTGTACTTCTTTTGGTGGTATATCAAGTTTTTTCACACTATTCAATTTGAATGCCGATTATCTTTATAAATTACGGCCTATACTTATAAATCTAAACAAATTTCTCTTTAAAAATTTGAATAAAAGTCAACTGAATGAAAGTAACTTTGAGGAACAAAGGTAGGTTTTCACTTTTATAACTTTCATGAATAATGAGTGATTGCCAGTGCATTAGGGTCTCTCTCTTTCTCTCTCTCTCTCTCTCTCTTTACATATATATACAAATATATATATATATATATATATATATATATATATATATATATATATATATATATATATATATATATATATATATATATATATATATATATATATATATATATATATATATATATATATATATATATATATATATATATATATATATATATATATATATATATATATATATATATATATATATATATATATATATGTGTATGTGTGTGTATGCGTGAGTGTGCGTGTGTAGAGTGAGAGAGAGAGAGCCTAATAGACTGGCAATCACTCAATATTTATAAAAGTCGAAAAGTGGCTGATTATGTCTTCGCGGGATTTTCCTTCAAACTTGGAACAAAGAAAA
>NC_089749.1:4247992-4257992 GCF_040412425.1 Macrobrachium rosenbergii | reverse complement strand
TTCCTCCGAGGAAGCAGCCTCTGGGTCAGACCCTTCCCTTCAAGGCTGCCCTTAAGAGACTGGCCATCCTTGGAGGACTTTGGGCCTCATCCTTGAAGTTCTTGGGCCCTCTCCAGGCCTGCTTCCCCAGCTGGCAGGATACCTGCCTTCCTCCGAGGAAGCAGCCTCTGGGTCGGACTCATCCCTTCAAGGCTGCCCACCCATCCCTTCAAGGCTGCCCTCAAGAGACTGGCCAGCCTTGGAGGACTTTGGGTCTCATCCTTGAAGTTCTTGGTCCCTCTCCAGGCCCGCTTCCCCAGCCTGGCAGGATACCTGCCTTCCTCCGAGGAAGCAACCTCTGGGTCACTCATCCCTTCCCCACCCATCCCTCAAGGCTGCCCTCAAGAGACTGGCCATCCTTGGAGGACTTTGGGTCTCATCCTTGAAGTTCTTGGGCCCTCTCCAGGCCCGCTTCCCCAGCCTGGCAGGATACCTGCCTTCCTCCGAGGAAGCAACCTCTGGGTCAGACCCTTCCCTTCAAGGCTGCCCTCAAGAGACTGGCCATCCTTGGAGGACTTTGGGTCTCATCCTTGAAGTTCTTGGGCCCTCTCCAGGCCCGCTTCCCCAGCCTGGCAGGATACCTGCCTTCCTCCGAGGAAGCAGCCTCTGGGTCAGACCCTTCCCTTCAAGGCTGCCCTTAAGAGACTGGCCATCCTTGGAGGACTTTGGGCCTCATCCTTGAAGTTCTTGGGCCCTCTCCAGGCCTGCTTCCCCAGCCTGGCAGGATACCTGCCTTCCTCCGAGGAAGCAGCCTCTGGGTCAGACCCTTCCCTTCAAGGCTGCCCTCAAGAGACTGGCCAGCCTAGGAGGACTTTGGGCCTCATCCTTGAAGTTCTTGGGCCCTCTCCAGGCCTGCTTCCCCAGCCTGACAGGATACCTGCCTTCCTCCGAGGAAGCAGCCTCTGGGTTGGACCCTTCCCTTCAAGGCTGCCCTCAAAAGACTGGCAAGCCTTGTAGGCTTTTGGGGCCAATCCTTAAAGGGCTTGGGCCCTTTCCATGGGAAGGGTCAGACCCATAGGCTGCTTCCTTGGAGGAAGGAAGCGGCCTCTGGGTCGGACCCTTCCCCTCACCAAAACTCTTTGCTTTCTCTTACCCTACTTTTCAAAACTGACACTTTCTGTCTCCGAAGGCTTCCAGACGATTTGAAGCATCTCGGAGATTGTTCTTGACACTTTGAAGCTCGGCGCATGCGCGAATGGCATTTCTCTCGTCCTTCCAGGAGCCGGAGACTGAAGGATTCCAAAATGTCTTCAAGGAAAATCTCGAAGGTTTTAGATCATTTCAACATCGCGATAACCATTACTTGGAGTTCTTTTTCTGGCACATAAACAGCTTCTTTGCTTTAAGGAGTCGTCTTCTTTAAACTTATGAGATTCCCTCTTACTGACGATATTGATCATCCCTTCGATTCTTCCTTGCTTCTCCGAAAAGTAATTCTGTGAATCCAAAATCTTTGAAGTAGTTTCTAACACCTCAGGTTATCTACTTTTTTCTTCGTCAGCATTCTTCAGTATACCTCCACGCCGATGTCGTCTCTTTTTTTGTTCCTTCTCTTTCTTATTTCGAGCGAAGAACTGCTCCCAGCGGTAATTTTGGGCATCCAAAATCCCCTCTCAATCAGCTTAGAAAACACCTCAAGTTCTCTACCTTTTATTTCGTATAAATTCTTCAGTTCCTCCGTTCCACTGTCTTCCTCTCTTCTTGATTATTTCCTTCCTTATTTCGAATGAAGAGCTTGCGTCCGTGAGTGACAATACGACTGTAGAGGTGCCGAATAATCGCAGAAGGCGGGAACCTCGACTTCATACTGCTCCGCGAAGTAGTCCATATTTTCAGCAGTAAACAATTACAGACTGAAGCTATCTGCCATTCTCGTGATGTACTTTTCCCTCTTGAAAATCTCTTTTAGTTGATCTGCTTCGTCATCCAGTTCATTTTAACCATAAACTTCGCCTTCTTTGCTCACATGCTGTCTCTGAAGGCTTCAAGACGTCTTCCTGGAGGATCCCTGAGATGGCCACTGTAGTCCTTGGTGTCAGTGCACCTATTGAGTGATGGCGCTATACGCATGAGCGGAAGAATTCTAAAACGACTGCAGGAAAAACACGAAGATATTACGGCGCCAGGCGACAATGATTCTTTCTTGCAGCAGAAGGTATGAAATTTTCTTGAAAGCTTTATTGCCACGAAAACATCAATATTTAAAAAAAAAAAGAAATTAAAAATTTAGTGAAAAATCATCATCGTATCCTTTTCTCTCGTCGCCGGGAGAAATATATATATATATATATATATATATATATATATATATATATATATATATATATATATATATATATATATATATATATATATATATTATATATATATATATATATATATATATATATATATATATATATATATATATATATATATATATATATATATATATATATATATATATATATATATATATATATATATATATATATATATATATATATATATATATATATATATATATATATATATATATATATATATATATATATATATATATATATATATATATATATATATATATATATATATATATATATATATATATATATATATATATATATATATATATATATATATATATATATATATATATATATATATATATATATATATATATATATATATATATATATATATATATATATATATATATATATATATATATATATATATATATATATATATATATATATATATATATATATATATATATATATATATATATATATATATATATATATATATATATATATATATATATATATATATATATATATATATATATATATATATATATATATATATATATATATATATATATATATATATATATATATATATATATATATATATATATATATATATATATATATATATATATATATATATATATATATATATATATATATATATATATATATATATATATATATATATATATATATATATATATATATATATATATATATATATATATATATATATATATATATATATATATATATATATATATATATATATATATATATATATATATATATATATATATATATATATATATATATATATATATTATATATATATATATATATATATATATATATATATATATATATATATATATATATATATATATATATATATATATATATATATATATATATATATATATATATATATATATATATATATATATATATATATATATATATATATATATATATATATATACATATATATATATATATATATATATATATGTATATCTACATATATTTATATATCTATATATATGTATATATATCCATAGATAGATAGATAGATAGATAGATAGATAGATAGATATCTCCTCCCGACGACGAGGGAAAAGGATACGATGATGATGATTTTTCGCTACATTTACATTTATTTCTTTAAAAAAAAATGCTATTTTCGTGGCAATAAAGCTTTCTAGAAAATTTCACCCCGGGAGGACAAGATCAACTTGGAAATTATTATTATAGATAGATACATATACATAAATATATGTATATATAAGTATATATACATATATTTTATATATATATATATATGTGTGTGTGTGTGTGTGTGTGTGTGTATACACTGGTTTGTGCGTCTGTGTGCGTTAATTTTTCCCTATAGTTAAAAATAAGGTGGTCTCAAGAATTTCTGTTTCCTGAAATGGTCATCACTAGCGCCCAGTAATCCAGTCAGCTTCAAGAGAAAAGTGACCTTTTTGTTTTAACAAGGCTTCTCCATTGCCATTGATCACCTTATTAAGGGGAGAGAGAGAGAGAGAGAGAGATGGCTGCCTCCAGCAAGGAATGATTAAGTTTTTTCGCATAGCAGAGTAAGTTATAAATATATAGTTTTTTTTATGGTACCAGCATCAAATTATAACAGTAGATTTTTTGAAGGATACAGAGTAGTTTAAATCGCTTGTCTTATTTAAAGAAAAATTCTTCTTCGGAAAAGAAATAATTTTTAGATTCTTCAAGAACACTATTAAAGACGCACGGAAAACTTTTCCAATATTCCTGGAAAACCTGTCTACCATATACTTTGGAGGCTTGTATTTCAAGTCAATGGTCCCTGTATGCTTGTCCCGTATGAATTGGATTCATATTCTAAAAAAAAAAAAAAAAATAATAGTAATAAAAAAAATACTCATAGTAGCATGAGTCTTAAAATGAAGAAGCAAATCCACAGTTGTATATTTATCTGTAAATATATGTACATATACATAACTGTGGAATTGCTTCTCCAATAATAATAATAATAATAATAATAATAATAATAATAATAATAATAATAATAATAATAATAATAATAATAATAATAATAACTGATATAATATTAAGCAAACTTTTTACTGATGAAGATGCAATTTTTAATAATTTTAGTAGAACATTTTTTTAAACAACTTTTAGAGCTGGCCGTGCTGGACACGACCTTTGCCTTCAGTTTGTATAAACAAACTGAAGGGATGGCCATGGGATCACCACTTGGTCCAATTTTTGCTAACATCTTCATGTGCTCCTGGAGGAGCGCATAATAGAAGAATGTCCCATTTGGTTCCGCCCTCTATTTTATCGAAGATATGTTGACGACACGTTCTCCCTATTTCGTCATGAATGTCATGCAGAGTCCTTTCTGGAGTTCGTCATCCGACAACATCCAAACATAAGGTTCGCTATGGAGAGAAGGAGGTAAATAACAAACTCCCCTTCCTTGATCTTATTATTTCCAGAGGTGACTCAGGTTTTTACACAGGTGTGTATAGAAAAATACATTTACTGGTTTGGGAATGAATTTTTATAGTTCGTGTTTCTTTCATTTGAAACTGAACTCTATTTTAACCCTCCTCCATAGGGCTTACACCCACTCGTCAAACTGGAAGAGTTTCCACGATGAGATATCCTTTTTAGTGAAATATTTCAATAATAATTGTTTTCCATCACGACTTTTTCAGATCCCTAAATAAACTGCTACTACAGAAAATGACTCCGGCAACACCTGAATCGACTGTGCCGAAACTAAAGATGTATGCAAGTTTCCCTTTCGTGCATGATGATACTTTTAGGAGAAAATGCACAGCCATTATTCAAAAGAGTTTTCCAGCTTTAAACCTGAAAATCATCCCGAAAAATCCCTTTACAATAGGGTCTCTGTTCAGAGTCAAAGACCGGCTCAGTCCTCTGTTTTCGTCCAGCGTTGTTAACAAGTACACTTGCCCGGGATGTGATCACGGGATATACATATGTGGGATGCACGAGGAGGCTGTTGAAGGTCCGCATAGATTCCCACAGGGGCATAAGTCATAGAACAGGTAGCAGGTTATCTAATCCTGAGCAATCAAATATACGAAATCATTCAAAATTATGTAAAACTTATATTGACAGCAAGGATTTTTCCATCCTAGGCCGAGTGCAGAACAACAACGACTTAACCATCCTAGAATCCATAATTATCAGGAAGACTGTGCCGTCGTTAAATACTCAATCGTCCTCAGTGAAATTGTTTATAGCCTAGTTTGGGCAACTGGTTTTCCTCACTCTGTTTGTACTTATTTATGTTAGTCTTGTTCTTTCTTTCATATAGGTAGGTTGTTTTAAGATTTTAGTGAACTCCTTTTACTCATTATTGACTTGTCTTGGAATGAGGTGTTTTGTTTTAAATATTTTTACTACATAAAGAGCTGTTGCCATTGCATTAATTTGTTATTGATGTTCGCAAATTATATTATATTTTATAGCCTTGAAAATGCGACTTGGAATTCGTCGCGAAACGTCGGCATTGAAAATAAACTGTAGATGATGAGGATGCCTTTCCCTACTGCTTCCTTCGTGATGTATATATATATATATATATATATATATATATATATATATATATATATATATATATATATATATATATATATATATATATTACTAAAAGGACCTCATTCAAACTGCATGGTATCTATAGATACCATCCAGTTTGAATGAGGTCCTTTTAGTAATTTAGTTAATGCACAGAACAATTGTGTATGTGATAAAGTTAATATATACGTATGTATACATATATGTGTGTGTTAGTGTGTGTATTAACAGATAGTTAGACACAGAGATAGATGCATAGATAGAAAGATATATATATATATATATATATATATATATATATATATATATATATATATATATATATATATATATATATATATATATATATATATATATATATATATATATATATATATATATATATATATATATATATATATACATATATATATATATACATATATATATATATATACATATATACATATATGCATATATATAGTAGGGAGTACGGATAGGAAGAACAGTCAGCTCATCATTGATATATTTATTAATAGGTGCGCTTCAGGGATCACCCATATCCCATCTTTTCTGGCTAAAAAGATACAAAAACACTAATTAAAACTGACAACAGAGCTTACAAAATTAAAATGCTTTAAAGATTGAAAAATGACAATGACAAAACAAGAAATAGATTACCTTCAGTAGTAAAGTCCAGAGGATGTAAACTGAATAAGAGTAAACAAGGTTAGCAAGTAAACAAGAAAGGCGGGGGGGGGGGTTACTATAGTACGACCGTTTTAGGAAGAGACTTTAACCTTCTGACTTCAAGCTCTCATTGTTTGCGCCTGTTATCAAGCACGTGTACTATAATAGAAAGTTCTGAATGAAGTTTTGTTGTCCCACTTAAATTTTAGATAAAAAAAAAAAAATTCAATATATGAAAATGATAGATGCAAGAAATTTGGAAACCTAGATGTGCTTTCATTTTCAGTTTTGTTTATTTGGATGCTGTACTGAGCAATGTTCTTGAGTTACGTCATCTACTATAGTTTTTTATTACTGTTCCTTTGCTGTTATCGAAGTCATATAATTGTGATATAGTTTGGAGCTTTTGAATTGTTTTCTTTCGTGTATGCCGTGATCCGTCTTTACCTCCTTGCTGTATCAAGGTTGAATTTTCACTGTGCAGCTATAAAATAGCTCATAATAAATATTCTTTAAATATTGTTACACCCATATATATATATATATATATATATATATATATATATATATATATATATATATATATATATATATAATATATATATATATATATGAATAATAATTTTTAAAGAATGTTTATTATGAGCTATTTTATAGCTGTACAGTGAAAATTCAACCTTGATACAGCAAGGAGGTAAAGACGGATTACGGCATGCAATGAAAGAAAGCAATTAAAAGCTCAAAACTATATCACAATTATATATATATATATATATATATATATATATATATATATATATATATATATATATATATATATATATATATATATATATATATATATATATATATATATATATATATATATATATATATATATATATATATATATATATATATATATATATATATATATATATATATATATATATATATATATATATATATATATATATATATATATATATTACATTTTATACAGTATTAGATTTACCTGTGCTTTTAAAGCACTGTCATATGATACTCATCACTGCTGTGGCATTTCTGTTATATGTAGATTTTTAAAGATATTTCTGCCACTTTCTGTCGAAAAACAGATCTATATTTCAATTTATTTCAATTTCAGTGTTCAACAGGATATCACACAACAAGGGAAAGCAATAAATTTATTTACAATCGAAGTATGAGGAGACATTACTTATGAAGAATCCTCGTCAGAGGATGCTACATCGATAACAAAAGAATCTATATATTTATCAATGCAAACATCTCTTGAAGCGTCATCTCTTTTTATATCTTCGGCATGTCTCACATCATTAGCCCAGTTGTCAGAAGATATGGATTCAATTGCTTCTTTGACCAAAGGAAGCAGGTCTGATTTTTAAAATGATTCTTCTTTGCCACGTATGATTTCACCTGTGCCCATATCAGTTCTGTTGCATTATACTGGCAGTGATATGGAGGCAGCCTAACCACTAAGTCCATGATCTCTTGCCAGTCTGTCAATCACGTAATCATTTTCTTTACATGAATGTCTTTGCAACTTTACTAATTTTTTATTAGCCAGTCTTTAACTTCATCCTTTTTTGGCAGACATTGTCGGAGGTTTATTAATTAGAAGTGAATGATAAGAAGCGTTATCCAACACTATGATGGCAGATGGCCCTATATTGGGAAGAAGCTGGGTTTTAAACCATTTTTCAAACACTGCAGAATTCATCTGAATTTCTAGATTGCGTATCCCTTGTCAGCTGGGTGCTTGATCATTGATAAAAATATTACCCAGAAATGTGGTTAATATTGCAACCAATATTGTGATTGTGTCTACTTACTCTCAATGTTATTGATGTACAATTAGAAGGAATAAATCATAGGTAAAAATTTTTATTCTGTCACGTCTCTCTCTCTCTCTCTCTCTCTCTCTCTCTCTCTCTCTCTCTCTTTTTTTTTTTTTGCCCAGCTAGTGGAATAGTAAGCGGAACCATAAAAATGATGAACATTCTTTATGATTAGTTTTCTGACGAATATACAAATAATTTTTAACTATAATACACAACTGTGATGTAGCTGTCCTTTACGGATTCAAACAGAATTAGAGAAAATGACAAAAAAAAAAAAGAAGACTGTCATCCTCAATCAGTGCAGTGCTTATACCTCTGGCAACACTAAACCCCGATATATAGTACTTATCCTATGTTTATTTATTTGTGTTGTTACATTAATTGCATAATATCTATATCACAGATCGCTACTATCACAATATTATCATATAAATAAAACAGGTTAATTTGCAGCAAAACAACAAATACAAACGCTATTACAATGATTGTTTACGATTTCGTGCGTCTGGTAGCATGCTACGGGTGACTACCGTCTGAAAACCCTCCGGATTGTGGTAAGTGTGAGGTCTCATCTCGGCCGTAATCAAAGGGTTAAAGTCATTGTTTAAAGGATGAGAGTTAAAAGATTAAGGGTTTTTGAAAACTAAAGATAGGAGATAAATGTTTTCGAAAGCAAGGGAGAGAAAATGAACAGTTTTTGAAATGAGAATTAGACCAATCAAGGTTTCAGAGACAAGACATAGAAGATTAGTGGTTTTGAAAACTTGCTTTAAAGAGGAAAAAGTTTCAAAAACTAGATCTAGAAAATTAATGGTTCTGAAGTAGAAAGCTCAGTGATTAGAGGTTTTGAATTAGAAAGTTAAAACATTAAAGTTTTCAAAAACGACAGCTAGAAGGTTAAAGTTTCGAAGAGAGCTAGATGTAAGTTTTCGAGAACGAAACGTAAGATTAAAGTTTCGAAAAGAAATCATAAGTTTAAAAGGTTCGGAAATGATATCAGATGATCAAGTAGTTCTTACAAAGTATAAACAACAATTTACTCCGCCAAATTTAATTGTCTTATGATTAATAATTCATTTAATGCAATATAGAAATTTAAAAAATGCAAACACGACAAAATTACCTAGAGAAAAAAAATTGTATTACTCTATTTAAAACAAAAGCATGAGAAAAAGGAAGTTCAGGAATGGCATATCTCATAGATAGATAGAAAAAAACTAGTTTGCTCCGACGTGCATTTTCTAGTTCGAGATTATTCCATTGCTAATTCAAGCTGCCACTTCATTTGAGGGAGCGGCGCCACTCTGTTTATTGTGCCTCTTATGAACTGAATTTTGGAAACATTTATTTTTGAATATTGGGAAAACTGCCTCCAGGTTCGGGATTGTGACACTTTCTGAAATTCCTTTCTGTTATCTCGGATTTCTCTTCAGAAAATGCAGAGGTAAATGTAATTTTGATTTTAGAGGACAGAAGCCAATTCTGCCCAAGCTTAAATCAAGTGATGAAATTCAGGCCAATAATGTATTTTATTAATTTTCG
>NC_089749.1:4242992-4245492 GCF_040412425.1 Macrobrachium rosenbergii | reverse complement strand
AAATTGGAATAATATTTTGAATTCTCAATTCACCCTCCTTACACCTAAATTGGCACGGGTTTTAATCGCTATAGGATTTCATTAGATTTGTCTCGTATCCTTCGATTTTGTATCCAAATCAGAAAAGCATTAGAAGAGAAGAGTTAGGTTTGGGCGTCACTTCCGGGTAGCTTCTAATCATTATTAGAGACATTGATTTCTAAACCTCTTTCAGTGGGATATATTCAAATATGATCGTTATGCTTCAGTAATTCTTCGAATCACTGACGTTTAATAATAAAAATTGAACTATTCAGACATTCTCTCTCTCTCTCTCTCTCTCTCTCTCTCTCTCTCTCTCTCTCTCTCTCTCTCTCTCTCTATTGTGCGTCGGATAAAATAAATTTAACTATATGTTTCCTAACTCTCTCTCTCTCTCTCTCTCTCTCTCTCTCTCTCTCTCTCTCTCTCTCTCTCTCTCTCTCTCTCTCAGACAAGGTATGATAGACCACATACATTAAATATAGGCAAACTCAACCACCAATTCCAAATGAGAGAAATTATGCTTCAGCCTGATTGCAATCTATTCAATAATCGCCTCCATCTGCGACGAACAAAATTCTCCCGAGAAATCAGGCATATTAAAGTAGGAGGATTCCATGAATATGATTCTAGAAGAGTCGTGAGATAAATCATTACATCCGATGCGTAGGAGGTCTCATACCTTCAGTCTGACGAGAGAGATATTTCTGATGACGGAGTTCATCTTTGATTGCTGTAATGTATATTGTAGGGATGATGGTGAACACAAATGTTTGTATTGTTCAGATATCTTTCTTATTATTGTTATTATTATTATTGCTAAAATTATTCAAATGAAAGTAAGTGCTTGGTGTTTGAAGACAGAAGTTAATTTCTAGAAAGCCTCTAGTTACATAATTTGAAACATTAAGATATTATTATTATTATTATTATTATTATTATTATTATTATTATTATTATTATTATTATTATTATTATTATTAAACTGGGATAAAAGTACTGTGACTAAGAAAAACTTTTGAACTATAATGAAGAGGCTCGCCAGAACTTTTTTTTTTTTTTTATTTTTAGAAATCATACAGAATGTTCAACAACTTTGAAATGCATAATACAACCTTAAAACACTTTCATATTCAATCATCTTATATTTTAGAGCTTATCGAAATAAAATTCATAAGGAAAGAATGTTTGGAATTTTAATCATCAATCTCTCGTGCTCCTTATACAAGAAGAAGAAAAATAATAAGACAAGAAGGAGACCCTCTTCCACTATTCCCTTTGATGTGGAAGGAAGATTTATGAATGGTTTAGCCCTGGCATACCACGCATCCCTTTTCTCGTCCTCCGATGTATCAAAAATCCTACTGTCTTGTATAGGAGATTCTGTACAATCACCTACGACTTATTGTTTCTTCCTCCGAGTGAGAACAAAAAGCGGATATAAATCCTCTTTTATACTTCGTCTTTGTCTGTCTGTCAGTCTGTCTCTGGATGGGAAGAGTGAAAATTTATGAGAAATATCGACAATTTTGATCAATGCAGAGAAAAGATATTTGATATTAGGTTTTTCACTATTTCAGTTTTACCTTATTTTGTTTTCAGTGACAATAAACTAACATTTATCTCAAGAACTAGGAAAAGGAATATATTTGTTTTTATCCTATTATTTTTTTTTTTATTTTAGGCTGCTGATATTCATCTCATCCTACAACTTCATTTTGCAATAATCAGCGAAACCTACTTTAGGAAAGAGAGAGAGAGAGAGAGAGAGAGAGAGAGAGAGAGAGAGAGAGAGAGAGAGAGAGAGAGACTCGTATGGAGTCTGAGCGAATAGCTCCATTTTTGTTGGAAATAAGATTTTGCAAATGAACAAAGGGTCAACCAGTCTCATCATATCCGAAGGAAATAGCTGGATAAATTATAGAGCTTTTTTTTTGTCTTGGAAAATTTCACATACAGTAATGTGTTCCTGGTAAATTTATTGAGCAGATTTGAGCCATTTCTGTTCATTTCATGAGAATTCTTACCAATAATGATAGTAATGATAAATATATAATAATAATCCTACTTTACAATGACCTGAATACTGAGTGGAGAAACTGAATCCTCATCTCTGCGTCAGAGTTATAAATTATACAGCAGGCAGCTTTCGCAGGCCTCCTCCGTACCATCTGTATTATCTTGTGAAGTCCACGCTTATAAATCATATTTCTCTAATAATAATAATAATAATAATAATAATAATAATAATAATAATAATAAAATCCGAGTGGATCTTTTTTGTTTGTCAGCCCCGGTGGGGTAGAGTAGGTAGGGGAGACATGACACATCAACCCTCCTCCTGCAAACCTGTTTGTCCGCCGGGGTTGGGGCGGGACAAATAGGCGATCGGGAGGGTAGGGGAGGCATGACGAGCAGCGCCGGGTTCCAACTAAGCGTAGCTCATGCCATCAAGCTAATAATAATAATAATAATAATA
>NC_089749.1:4232992-4237992 GCF_040412425.1 Macrobrachium rosenbergii | reverse complement strand
GATTGCGTCCTTGATGGATTATGAATTGGAGTTTGATTCAAGAAAGTCTCGTCAGTAAGTCGAGTGTTTTCTTTCAGTGGAAAAGGTGTAAATAATTAGTCAGCCTTGATCTCTCAGTAATATGGGTTTTCAGTAATCTTTAATATTCCCTTGTGATTATGGATCGTACAAATATAAAGGGGCTGTGAAATCTTCTTCTTCGCTTAACGTGCTTTTTCCCATTTTTTATATGGGGTAAGCACGATGCCTTCTTTTGAAGGACTTTGATTTGGCGTTGGGGTAGACCGTAGCCTCGATCGGCTACCCTGCCTGACATCGCTTAGACCCCGGTAGCGCATGTGTACATGCATCGTACCAAATCCCCAGCTCCCTTTCTCCCAGCAGCAAGGAGAGTTGAGCGGTTAGGTCGACAGTTCGAGGCGTGTGAGGTGTCTGTTATGTTTTTAGAAGATGTTGGAGTGGCTTTGTTTGTGTGTGTATTAGTCTGTAACACCCATTTGCTTTCAGCAAACCTATCCGTTGATTACATACATAATCCCGGGGTGTCTACATGGATAGCAGTGTCCGCCTCTCTGACCGGTTGGCTGCGGATCTGAACCCGCGCCACAGACCTCTATGAAGCCCGAAGCTGCCGCTCTACCGACCTGGCCATCCAGGCTCTATAAAGGGCCTGTGAAATAAAACCCCTTTATTTCAGTAAATGATTATATAATATATTGTCCTTACCTTCTGCCGAAAGTATTTCTTCTCTAGTCTGTGCTAATGGCTACGCAAGTCACCAAAATTAAAGCGACAAGAATTCTAGAACGTGACATAATTGCTGAACTAAGAAGACTAGGAAAGACGTATAAAAGGAGGATTGAGATGGGTGATTTGCTTTTGGTAGAAATGAAATGCTGAATAGTGTTGCTCTTATGATAATTTCTATGCAATTTAATCTTTCTGAATATCAGACAAATTTCTTAAAGATATCCCGCTTTTTGGAAGAAAAATTTCAATTTCATAATTGTAAAATGTGTCAGCGAATTTTATGTGGGATGACTGGGTAATGCTGGAGTTACTGGGGTATATATTATGCAAATCCCTTCAGGAAGCTGCGTCCCTGCCCATCAGTGACCAGGTTCACCTGACCCACCTGGCAACACCTACCTGGATTTGGGCCCCGCTTTCCGGAGACGAGCGCTAGCTGCTTTCAAGCTGATTCTTGCTTAAGGAAGGCTGGAGCTACAATAGAAAAATGTGGCCTTCCTCAGACTGAGTACAAAACTCATTGGCAGCGGGACATGAATTTCTTGCTGCTTATACGCGTGACTCTCTTACATTTACTAATGTTAAGCCATGCATATCGTTTAGTGCCGAATTCACTATACTTTGGGAATTATCTGCACCCAGGATGATCAATGCTTCTGTGCTGACCACGATTCGAAAAGTCGCCTGATTTAGAAACAACTATAGACATGTCTTTTTTTTTCTTTTTTTTCTTATCAAACCAGGGCACTATTCGAATCCTGGCTAGTGCTGAAGCACTTGTCAATTGTAATTCCCCTTGGGCTCAAGTTCTTCCTAAGGCATGGTGTATTTTATATTAAACCATATTTATGGCTTAATATCTGTGATTATTTCTTTATGTATATATGTATATATATAGAAATCATCAACACACAATCACGTGTGGAACAGAAATAAATTTCTGTTCCACACGTGATTGTGTGTTGATGATTTCTATCTTATTCACTCAGAAGGGATAATTCGAATGAAATGTTGTCTATTGGGTCATTGCTGAGTCGGGAAGTTGGGGAAAACTCGCTGGTATGCAAGCAGTTAGCTTGCCCAGGTAATTCCTTGGGTGCAGTTGCTCTCAGGTTCCAACTTCTTTTAGACTTGTGTGGCCCAGTGGATAACGCCCTTGCTTTCCACCTGAGAGACCTGGGTTCGATCCCGACGTGAGTCAGAAATTTATTTCTGTTCCACACGTGATTGTGTGTTGATGATTTCTATCTTATTCACTCAGAAGGGATAATTCGAATGAAATGTTGTCTATTGGGTCATTGCTGAGTCGGGAAGTTGGGGAAAACTCGCTGGTATGCAAGCAGTTAGCTTGCCCAGGTAATTCCTTGGGTGCAGTTGCTCTCAGGTTCCAACTTCTTTTAGACTTGTGTGGCCCAGTGGATAACGCCCTTGCTTTCCACCTGAGAGACCTGGGTTCGATCCCGACGTGAGTCAGAAATTTATTTATGTATATATATATATATATATATATATATATATATATATATATATATATATATATATATATATATATATATATATATATATATAAAAATACACACACACACACACACACACACACACATATATATATATATAAACAGAAAGCTACAAACGTCCTTTAATATCCAATTCACTCTACCTCGGAAGTAATATATTTTCATATATGTTACGAAGGGGAATTTTTAGTTGATAATAAGTCCACCGTCCCGTGGGGTCAACCAGCGACGGACGAGGAATCAGGACTACAGTGACACACTAACCAGTCGGCCACAAGAGAGGGTATAAGTGAATACCATCTCCCATCAACCCACCCGTCGAACTCAGGTGTTTTGCGTTTGGAGACGATATCCACCCACCTCTGCCATGTTGACCGTGTAGTGCGTTTGTCGCACGTAGCCATATTATGACTATTTATCACATCACCGTGATTCATATACAATCAGAAAGCTACAAACGTCCTTTAATATCCAATTCACTCTACCTCGGAAGTAATATATTTTCATATATGTTACCGAAGGGGAATTTTTAGTTGATAATAAGTCCACTGTCCCGTGGGGTCGAACCAGCGACGGACGAGGAATCAGGACTACAGTGACACACTAACCAGTCGGCCACAAGAGAGGTATAAGTGAATACCATCTCCCATCAACCCACCCGTCGAACTCAGGTGTTTTGCGTTTGGAGACGATATCCACCCACCTCTGCCATGTTGACCGTGTAGTGCGTTTGTCGCACGTAGCCATATTATGACTATTTATCACATCACCGTGATTCATATACAATCAGAAAGCTACAAACGTCCTTTAATATCCAATTCACTCTACCTCGGAAGTAATATATTTTCATATATGTTACCGAAGGGGAATTTTAGTTGATAATAAGTCCACCGTCCGCGAGGTCGAACCAGCGACGGACGAGGAATCAGGACTACAGTGACACACTAACCAGTCGGCCACAAGAGAGGGTATAAGTGAATACCATCTCCCATCAACCCACCCGTCGAACTCAGGTTTTTTGCGTTTGGAGGCGATATCCACCCACCTCTGCCATGTTGACCGTGTAGTGCGTTTGTCGCGTAGCCATAATATGACTATTTATCACATCACCGTGATTCATATACAATCAGAAAGCTACAAACGTCCTTTAATATCAATTCACTCTACCTCAGAAGTAATATATTTTCATATATGTTACCGAAGGGGAATTTTAGTTGATAATAAGTCCACCGTCCCGTGGGGTCGAACCAGCGACGGACGAGGAATCAGGACTACAGTGACACACTAACCAGTCGGCCACAAGAGAGGTATAAGTGAATACCATCTCCCATCAACCCACCCGTTGAACTCAGGTGTTTTGCGTTTGGAGACGATATCCACCCACCTCTGCCATGTTGACCGTGTAGTGCGTTTGTCGCACGTAGCCATATTATGACTATTTATCACATCACCGTGATTCATATACAATCAGAAAGCTACAAACGTCCTTTAATATCCAATTCACTCTTCCTCGGAAGTAATATATTTTCATATATGTTACCGAAGGGGAATTTTAGTTGATAATAAGTCCACCGTCCGTGGGGTCGAACCAGCGATGGACGAGGAATCAGGACTACAGTGACACACTAACCAGTCGGCCACAAGAGAGGGTATAAGTGAATACCATCTCCCATCAACCCACCCGTCGAACTCAGGTGTTTTGCGTTTGGAGGCGATATCCACCCACCTCTGCCATGTTGACCGTGTAGTGCGTTTGTCGCGTAGCCATATTATGACTATTTATCACATCACCGTGATTCATATACAATCAAAAGCTACAAACGTCCTTTAATATCAATTCACTCTACCTCGGAAGTAATATATTTTCATATATGTTACCGAAGGGAATTTTAGTTGATAATAAGTCCACCGTCCCGTGGGGTCGAACCAGAGACTGACGAGGAATCAGGACTACAGTGACACACTAACCAGTCGGCCACAAGAGAGGGTATAAGTGAATACCATCTCCCATCAACCCACCCGTCGAACTCAGGTGTTTTGCGTTTGGAGACGATATCCACCCACCTCTGCCATGTTGACCGTGTAGTGCGTTTGTCGCACGTAGCCATATTATGACTATTTATCACATCACCGTGATTCATATACAATCAGAAAGCTACAAACGTCCTTTAATATCCAATTCACTCTACCTCGGAAGTAATATATTTTCATATATGTTACCGAAGGGGAATTTTTAGTTGATGGGAGATGGTATTCACTTATACCCTCTCTTGTGGCCGACTGGTTAGTGTGTCACTGTAGTCCTGATTCCTCGTCCGTCGCTGGTTCGACCCCACGGGACGGTGGACTTATTATCAACTAAAAATTCCCCTTCGGTAACATATATGAAAATATATTACTTCCGAGGTAGAGTGAATTGGATATTAAAGGACGTTTGTAGCTTTCGATTGTATATGAATCACGGTGATGTGATAAATAGTCATAATATGGCTACGTATACAAACGCACTACACGGTCAACATGGCAGAGGTGGGTGGATATCGTCTCCAAACGCAAAACACCTGAGTTCGACGGGTGGGTTGATGGGAGATGGTATTCACTTATACCCTCTCTTGTGGCCGACTGGTTAGTGTGTCACTGTAGTCCTGATTCCTCGTCCGTCGCTGGTTCGACCCCACGGACGGTGGACTTATTATCAACTAAAATTCCTTCGGTAACATATATGAAAATATA
>NC_089749.1:4227992-4230492 GCF_040412425.1 Macrobrachium rosenbergii | reverse complement strand
GCTCTGTTATTCTTTGCGAGAGCGATCTACCTGTCTCGCCTACATAGATGTCATGACAATTACTACACGGTATCTTGTAAACTCCGGCTTCTTCCCTTTTGTTATTTAAGTATACGTTAACGAGCGAACTCCCGATGGATTTGGGATAATGGAAAATGAAAGGATTATTAGAACTGAGTTGCTCGGTGGCCTTTTGGATGTTTTCATCGTATGGAAGCTTTATTTTGTTGTTGAAATCTATTTGTCTGTTGTGAGTGGGACCTCTGTAGTATATTTTATTTGCTTTATTAATAGCCCTCTCGATAATGTGTGGTGGATAGAGCAGTTGCGTTAGGTGTTGGCGGATCGTGTTAAATTCTTGATCCAGGTACTCATTTGAACATATCCTAAGTCCTCTGAGGAATAGGTTGCACCCTACCATGATTTTTACGGAGACGTCGTGGTAGCTTAAGAAATGAATGTAGGAGACAGCGAAGGTGGGTTTTCTATATACTGTAAATGCATACCTGTTCTGTTTTCTTATGATCAGTACATCTAGGAACGGCAGTTTTCCGTCCTTTTCCCATTCTGTTTTAAATTTTATGGTCGGAACTAGCGAATTTAGCCTATTAAAAATTTCATTAAAGTCCCCCCAGCTATTGTCCCAGAAAGTAAAGATATCATCTACGTATCTAAGCCAGACCATATTATGGGGTTTGATAGACGACAAAAGTTCTGTTTCGAAATATTCCATGTACAAGTTTGCTAGAAGGGGTGATAGGGGACTTCCCATGCTACAGCCAAATTTTTGTTTGTAAAAATTACCATTGAAAGAAAACACGTTGTTAGTTACACAGAGGTTGATAAGTTTTAAAGTTTTATCTATGCCAAGAGGAAAATGGTCTTCATATGGTTGTAACTTCCTCTCTAAGAAAAACAACACGTCGGCAATCGGGACTTTAGTAAATAATGAATCGACGTCTAGACTGAGCAGTTTGATGTTGTTTGAGGGGATGTTTAAACTATTAAATTTTTGTATGAAATCTTCTGCATGTTTGACGTGGGAGGATGAGAAGGTTCCTAGAAAGGGTGATAACAAGTCTGCGAGCCATTTTGATAATTTGTACATGAAAGAGCCCTGCTAGATATTATGGGGCGTAAAGGAATCCCATCTTTATGTGTTTTCGGGAGGCCGTAAAAATAGGGGAGAGAGGGGTTGATTACCTTGAATGTCTCTAGTAATTCTATGTCTTTTTATTGCCCCTATGGTTCTAGCTGATTTGTTAAACTGAGCAGCAATATTTGTTGTGGGATCTTTCGTTAATTTGTCGTAGGTCTCCGCATCGTTTAGAAGTTCTTGAACTTTATTGATGTATGTCTCCTTGTCTAACAGAACTATTTTCCCGTCTTTGTCAGATTTTGTGATGATGATATCCCCCCTTTTTCTTAAGCTAACTAATGCATTTTGGAATCTTTTCGGGAGCGAATTTTTGTTGTTATTTTGCTCCAAGACATTTAGCAAAATGCCTTTGAGACATTGTAACTTTCCACCTGTCCATATTCTACCAGTGAACAGGGGCACAGAAACAAGTGCCCGAAATATATGGTTTCAACGTTTAAATAGTGTTTTATGGGCCTTCTTATTTTCATATTACACTGTAGTATTACAGGAAAAGACATTCATTTTTGCCCATTATGGAACATCACAGTTTACGCCAGTTTTTCGGCTTCAACCCAGCTGTCAAGCACATCTTCAGACGGTACGAACGGCTAGTACATGGGTTACACAAGAGGAAGAATCAGAGAAATTTTCTACAAGAATGCCTACAGGAACAAGTTTCTCCCAAAATGTACGGTTTCACGCGTTGGACATCGGCGTCAGACCCATTTCCGGACTCCATCCGCACATTCCTCCAAGACAGAATACAAGCCACACACCAAGACATCTATGTGATTAGAAGAAAAATAAGTGAGCTAGCCACGTCACTTCGCCTCATGTGCAGGGATGATGGTATGTACAGATATCTTTCATATTTTGTGCTATCAGGTGCTATTGAAAACAGTCAGTCCCACTCCAGAAATTTGTGCTACAAATTAAAAAGACTGATTAGGAACAGCGTATGGAATAATCTTGGCCTTCCCAATAATGTGCTGAATCTCTCTAACCATCCCCTCACTGCAGAAGAACAGACCGTTTTAAATCTTGGAGTTTCATTCGCTCTAAAACCTGGTCCTGAGAGTAATCTTAATTTCCTAGTTGCTTTTGATAAACATTTTGCAAAAACAACTATGACAAGAAAGAGGCATGTCTCAAAGGCATTTTGCTAAATGTCTTGGAGCAAAATAACAACAAAAATTCGCTCCCGAAAAGATTCCAAAATGCATTAGTTAGCTTAAGAAAAAGGGGGGATATCATCATCACAAAATCTGACAAAGACGGGAAAATAGTTCTGTTAGACAAGGAGACATACATCAATAAAGTTCAAGAACTTCTAAACGATGCGGAGACCTACGACAAATT
>NC_089749.1:4200492-4217992 GCF_040412425.1 Macrobrachium rosenbergii | reverse complement strand
GAAAGTTCCCCGTAAACACCCAATTCTCCCACTTTGATGGCCTGTACTGTCAGCGTAAGAGGGCTGTGAATTTCTATGCAAGATATTGTAAGCTATTCCCTTCCCTAATAATATTAATAATAATAATAATAATAATAATATAATAATAATAATAATATAAAACAGTTACTTCACAGGGCTTGAATACACTGTTAAATTTTTTCTTAGTCAAAAGCACAATGATAATTAGTTTGTTAACAAAGAAAAATGAACAGTTCAAATATAGGCCATGTTAACAAGATACTATGAACGGCCTACTCAGACTTGCTCGAAGTTCTTGAAGTAAAAGTTATGTCTCTCTCTCTCTCTCTCTCTCTCTCTCTCTCTCTCTCTCTCTCTCTCTCTTATATATATATATATATATATATATATATATATATATATATATATATATATATATATATATATATATATATATATATATATATTTATATGTGTGTATATAAATATGTGTTTTGTACGTATATATATATATATATATATATATATATATATATATATATATATATATATACATATATATATATATATATATATATATATATATATATATATATATATATATATATATATATAATATATAAATTCAGAGAATTTTCCATTCATGCCAGTTCGGTATGTTCAGTAGCACCGAAGCTTTAATATTAGATCTCTGGTTTTAGATATCAACTCTTAATAGATCTTTCATCCTCGCATAAATCAATCATAAAGTAGATTTGTCGATTCCTCCATTGTCATTCCTCCCTTTTCATGGCAGCTACTACAATTACCTGCATAGATTATTAACCTGGTAAAAATTTTATCCAATAATTTCATACGATGAACTCGTATACAAGTTTTTACCACCTGAACATACAGATATCAGTCTTGCTCTCTCTTTATCTCTCTGTCTGCTGTCTCTGTCTGTCTGTCTGTGTGTCTGTCTTCTGCCTCTTTCTTTCATTAAACACATACACATATACAGGTTTCACACACCATCACCCCATAGTCCAAAATAGAATAGTAGGAGGTCTTCATTCTATTTACAAGAGGCCTACGGTTGCTGAAATCTTATATAAGAGCCGCCATAAATCGCAAAAATATACGCCGCTGATATTTCATATGTTGTGCATTTTAAGTGATATTCAAGAACTCCAGAAAATGAATTCCATACATATTTCTTTATAAGGAATTCTAACTACGCCCACAATAATTATTTTCCTCCTTTTGGCTCTTGCAGACCTCGGGCCATGAATCATGCAAAAGGCCCAGTTTTTGTTATGTTTCTCACTTCACATTTCGTGAAGTGTGACCACCATATTGCTTATGCATGACATTCCTAGAGCGCCCTTACTTTCACTGCGAATGCTGTGTGTACAAAATATTAACCAGAATTTTTGTTAAGAATATGAGAAATTTATAAACTATGTCTTGGCTTCAAGGAAAGGGAGGTGAGCTCCTATTTCCGTTCGTTTAGACACGGAATAAACATAAACGCCAGAATTTCAGTTGAAAGGATGAATATTATTCAAAAGGTACTTATGGAAGGCTGATGTGTCATTTAGGCCAATATCGTGGCCATTCATTTCTGGATTGTCAATGATGCTCTTTCCTTACCATCCCTCGTACATACGAGTACATCAGTGAAGGTGAATTTTGTGAGTTTTAAAATAAGTGACTATGAATCTGTCCTTACTTCATGTTATTCACTCCTAGCATTTGGAACCTCTTCTTTCTCTTTCGTTTTACTGTGTGTGACTTACTTTTGTTCGAGTAGTAGGTCTGTCATCAATAAAGAAGGGAAGGACTCTTAACTGGACATACCTTACGAAGACCGAGTTGGATCAGAGTTGTCGTGACTCATTTTTAACATCAAAACTGAACAAAATGAGCGTCTCAATTGTATTTGTATATGAAGGAGAGAGAGAGAGAGAGAGAGAGAGAGAGAGAGAGAGAGAGATTCATGGGCAGTTATATTTACCGGGTAGCAAATCGAAAAGAATTAACTAAAGAAGGAACCAAAAGAGGGAACCACTATAACGAAAGTTATAATCACAATGTTAAGAAATGGCTGTACAAGAATTATAGCATTAATGCATTATTTACAAGGTGTAACTGTCTTTGTTGGTTTAACAGAGACCAGAGGTCCACATCAGGCCTCTTATCTTCTTCAGCGCCTTACCTCGCCTTTGGGCAAGGGATCGTGCTGACACGACGCCAGCTAATCTAACCCTACCAACCAATTAAACAACTGGTTATAACAACGCGCACAAACCACGAAACAAACTGACGGGAAATACGGTCGCAAGTGACAGGTTTGTGATTGCTCTGTTGTTCTCTCTCCGATTCCTTAGATATTACGGAAGGCCCATTTCAGCATTGTCACTGATGAAAGGGTTTCCCTGGCCTCACTCTCTCACCCCAGAGAAAAAGACGAATGGGCCGCAAGGCTCACCATTCTCCTTAAGGTACCATTCTCCCAGAAAGGGACCATTATAAGCGGACCTTGTGGAACAATGGATGGCAAATTTCCTTGGCAACTCTGTGCTGAAAAAAGTAAATAATGTTGAGAAGATGGAAAACATTTAGATGAACAGAAGACTGAAATTTAGATGTCAGAGATTCACTGGAAAATCTCATAAAGAATTGTCAGCAGAGATACATGGAAATTCTTTTGATTTGAAAACGGATAATCTGGTTAAATACCCTCTGCATTGCACAACAAGGGCTCTGACCTTCTCCCCCCACCCCCACTCTCTCTCTCTCTCTCTCTCTCTCTCTCTTTCATAGGGCGTCCTACTTCTCTTGCAGGGGCTGGCTTCTAAATTATTTGACCAACGTCTTTTTAAAGAGGTAAAGAGGTTTTCAATGACAAAACACGGAGACCCATCAGCATTCCTTTTTCTCTTAATGACTGAATTTGTTCTGCACTGTTAAGGACTTCTCTTCACCTGAAGGAGAAAGTAAACAATTATTGTGTCAGAGAATGCCTTCATTGTGTTGCAGTTGAACTGATTTCCGTTTGTGGAGGATTAGTTTGTCTCTCACAAAGTATGGCGTACGTGGAAGGCAGAAGAACCTTTTTCTCTGAGGGCGTGAAATGATGTGAAATGATCTCATCACCCGGACGAAAGGACACCAACATCACCAAGGACTCCTTAGCAAACGCAATCAGAATAGAATCTTAGGTCCTCCCTCCGATGCCCGTGAAATGCGGTTAGATTTCGTCTACTGATGCTATTACTGCTTCTCTCTCTCTCTCTCTCTCTTTGACTTTGAGGAATTGTTATGTAGTAGATACGATAATTCTTATTCATTTTCATCTATAAAGTTTTAAAGTTTATGAAACTTATCGGGTAGCAATATAACTCTGTTCATTAAATTTCAAGCTAAAATTCAACGTAGACTTACAGCAGGAAGTCCTAGGGAATGACTAAACAATTGAACCTTTTCTTAAGTTAATAAAGAACCTCTCCACAGACGCAAGGGATCTCAGATGAGACTATGATGAGTGGCATCAAATCAAGCCAGAATTCACTAGAAAATTATTATTGTCTTTATTTTTATTATTAATAGTACTACTTGCAACCAAGCTGCAATTCTTGTTTGGAAAGATGAATAAGCCACAGTATGGAAAAAATACAGAGGAGTAAACAATGATAAAAATTAAAGACAAAAAAAAAAAGATATGGCCAGTACACTATGCAATAAGATTCATGTGACCCTGCTAAACACCCCCCCCCAACCCCGAAAGAAATTATTTGTACTGTTTGATCATCCCATGAGAATCTGAAGAAGCATAGAAATGGGCCAGCAACATCGTTCTTCTGATTAAGGATGTGAAAGCCTTAAAATCTTCCATACATTTTTATCATTTAAATGCCAAAATACTTTATTTCAAACACAAATATAATTCATTTTAATCCACTTATACTTGAATGTAATTACAAATATTTCCTGTATACAATAATATACTACCGAATATTCAGATTCTGGTTATGATCAAACTTCCTTTCAACCATTAAATCAGCATGAGACTTTTGTCAGAAATATATTTAGAAAAAACGTGTTGTTTGCAATATTATTATTATTATTATTATTATTATTATTATTATTATTATTATTATTATTATTATTATTAATATAATATAATATTATTATTATTATTATTATTATTAGTCACGAAAGCCAAAATATAAGACCCTTCCTTGAGACAAATAGTTCCAGGGCGTCTGGCATGCAAGTCCCCAAGCAAGAATGCGCCGAAACGAAATCCTGACAAAGGTCGGGTCATTTCGAAAGCAAATGGTCTGTGAGATGAATGATGCTCAGGATACGCACCATCACCGGAGGGGCGGACGGTTTTTGGTTAAGATAACGGAAGGAATAGCGACGTTCCAAAGAATGCAACAGCAATTTAGGTGGGGAAAGATAAATGAAGGCAAAAAAAAAAATAAATAAAAAATAACTGCACGGTAAAATTTTTTTCTTACATCAACGATCTTTTATGAAAACCCGTGTTCTGTCAGGTACCCCAGGCTCATTCTTTTATGAACAAAGTCCAAAAATAAGCAAAGAACCGCATTATATACGGACACCTATGCACACACATACAAAGACACACACACACACACACACATATATATATATATATATATATATATATATATATATATATATATATATAGAATTATATGTATGTATGTATGTATATATATATATTATATATATATATACATATAATTCATAGGGGAATAATGATTTAACATCAGTTTACAATAAGTCATATCTGTGCTTGTAGTAGTAGTAGAATTAGTAGTAGTAGTAGTAGTGCCGGTATTGGTAATTTACTTCCAAAATGGAGATAGTTTGGGACCCGGATGGAAATCCTAACAATACAAATCAATATAGTTGCTCTCCGCAGCAATGCAGATCTTATCTGTTTGTCTTTAGGTTTGAGAAACCCTCCAAACATCATCATCATCATCCAGGTGCCATATCCCCAAGGACGTCGGCAATCATGGCTCGCCACTCCTCTCTATTTCTGGCTCTCTGCAGCAACTGAGCTGCAGACATTCTTCCTCCAGTTATTCTCACCAATCCATCCATATATTTTTGTCTAGGTCTTCCTCTTGGCCGACTTCCATTGATTTTACCAGTGAGATGTTTTAGTTCTTGTCTTCTCACTATGTGACCCACAAACCGCATTTGTCTACCTCTCACTGAAGCCAAAAGTTCTCTCTCAATGCCTACTCTCTCTAATACCTGCTCATTAGTTTTCCTTTCTGTCCATGATATTTTCAGCATCCTTCTCCAAAACCACATTTCTGCAGCCTGTAACCTCTCCTCATCTGCCTTCCTCAAGGTCCAAGTTTCACAGCCATACAACAATACAGACCAAACAAAACATTTCACAAATCTTCTCCTAAGATTCATCGATATTTTTGAGTTGGTGACTAATCTCTTTATCTTACCAAATGCATCTTTTGCCATGGATATTCTCTTCCTGATCTCTTTTTCGCATTTTCCATCACTTGTGACAAGTAAAGAATAAATCACAAACATGGCCCAAATTCTTGTGTTTATTCGGAGAAGAAGATTGGGCGTACCTGATATTGCCGTACGACTTTGTCTGGAAGAGCTCGATATTTATTTTTTACGAGACAATGATTTATGATTCATATTATTATGATGATACCGTCTAAAATGAATTTTCTTAATTTGGTAAAAGGCTTCTACGTGGCAATATAAAATACTTGATGTCCTAATTGTTTATTTAACAGAAGCAGTGTCTTCGTGATCGTAGAACTATAGACTGAAAGTAATACAATAACCATCAATTATGGGACTCAGATATAAAGTTTGATACAAATACTTAGTAAAAGTACAAATTATGATATAAAGATTTATGCAAAATTATTTGGTATAAAAAAACGAAGAAAGATATACAGTGCCTAAAGGAAAGAATAATTTTCATAAATTAACTCGCATTCGATCTTATAATCATAATGTATCTTGGTTTTAGTTTTACATCAGAGATCCTTACCGAAAGGCCGCTTAGGATACTTTGTACTTTTACTGAATCATTTTACTGTGGTTTTTGCAAAAAAAAAAAAAAAAATTCAATTAACTAATATATTACCATTGTAGGTTAGTACCTGTCTTTATCAACTTCCCTTTAAAAACGGAAAGTTGATCTTAATAATGACAGTATTAAAGACGCAATAATTCATAGTTGTGATAATAACGATATAAAATATCTAAAAATGGCAGAGCCTTTCATGCCAATCAAATAATGACAGTTTTACGATAACTTTCGTCAACTGTTGATACTTCATATAAGTAAATTAATTCTTTATCACATTTTTGGCAACTGTATCTATATTCATCGAGGATAAACAAAGCCATTTACTTCCATTGACCAAAGGTATAAAGGCTAATGATATCATCATAAAACCTAATTTATAAAATTTATATCAATTATGACCGATTCATGGAAAGCGTGCGGAAAGTTTTAATCATTCCATAAATATTGAACTTGAGTCACCTGATCTCTTTGCTTTCTGATGCTGACCCAGTTTGTTATTATTAATTTCAGTTTTTTGCTGTTAATTTCGTAAGGTATTGATGGGGAACGACAGTTTCTCTCCACTCTCTGTCTCTCTTTCTTATACACAGCCGTGCCTGGTTGGTGCATTACTCACCTTGCGTTTGCTGGGCCTGTGGGTTACGCCAGGCTACTCCCCATTTAATCTACTCAGATGCAAAAGGGTTCTATCATCCTTTGGGTCAAGAAAAAATGACGTAGCTTTAACAACCTTACTACCGTCATTGTGCCATTCCAGACCTAAGGTTTTCAATGCACTCACACACACACACACAGACACACACACACACACACACACACACACACACATATATATATATATATATATATATATATATATATATATATATATATATATATATATATATATATATATATATATATATATATATATATATAGTTAGTTAGAGAGAGTCAGAGCGAGAGACAGAGATACAGAGAAAGAGAGGAGAAGGGAAGAGATTCAGAATGGATTTAGGTCACTGGATATGTCAGCTTTCAGCTTTTAGTGACCGGCAAAGGATATACCAATTCCACTGAAATATGAAATATATGCGCGTGACGCAGTATTCGGTTTCTTTAGTCTTTTGCTTTGCAAAATGGAGTGACGTGCGATGTGTTGTTAAGCAGCGAGATGAAAACAAAGGTGAAACAGATCTGATGGTTGAAGGGGAAGGGTGTGCCAATGATAACAGGGCGAGATTTGACGTCGTTCTGAGGAAAACGAAAACCTAAAATCACTAGACAATATTCGTAAGAATTCTGATTTACCATGACAACGAAGTAACTGGCAGTTCTGATGTGAAAACTTGAATGATGAATAAGAGTGAACTAATAGCAATTTCTGAGCAATCAAAAGGAAAAACTTGCTGATTTCGCAGAATAAATAGTCAAATTAGAAGCTGGGAAGAACTATCAAAAAAAAAAAAAAAAAAAAAAAAAGTTTCCGAAAGAATTATGCAAAGTCCAAGAAACAGACAAAACAGGAATAAATGTGAGATTTTTCCAGTTCATTTTTATAGAATTTTACGATTCCTTTCCCTGACAATTGATTTATTACTCGTGAAGTGTTATATTTTTGTAAAACTTAATTTCATCAATTTTAGTGGCAGAATGCAATAATATATCTTCTATATTACTGTGTAAGGGTATATCAACACCTGATCAGCACCGGCAGCGTTCTGTGCAAACGAGTTTTCACCAGCACGTCAACATCAAAAAACGATGAAAGGGGAGAAACGTCATGGAAACTGGCGCGCTAAATTCTTACTATAAAGAAGTATTAGCAATCCTACTACCAGGATCCCTTACAAATCTGTCAGATTTTAGCCAAAGTATACGAAGAATACGTTCGTTTTTATTCTGATCTCTCAATAAAGAGGTTTTGTAGAGATGAAGGACAGGTCATTGAGAAAAGCAAACGCGTCTCCACTTCAATCATGTATTCTCTCTCTCTCTCTCTCTCTCTCTCTCTCTCTCTCTCTCTCTCTCTCTCTCTTTCTCTCTCTCTCTCATTTTTGGTAATGCCAAGGATATCGGTGCATATGTACAACTAGACTTCTGTCCCTCTTTATAGCAGGGCGTGTTCGTGCATTCTGCGTCTGTCCCTTACTTGCAGGGATTCGAATCTTGTTTTCAGTAATAATCCTCTCCTGAAAGTGCGGAAATGCCGACAAGTTAAGAAGGTAATGTGGCAAGCAGTATAGCCTACTCGCACACACACAACCACAGACGCTCATGCACACATACACACGCACACACACATACACACACAAACATATATATTTATATATCTGTACACACACGCATATATGTATGTGTGTGTGTGTGTGTGTGTGTGTGGAATAGGATTTAATCAAAGTGCAAAGGCTTATTGCCGAGGGTTGTGGGGGTGGGAACAACAGAGAACTTTTCACGTTTTCTCAACTATGATATTACTGATCTACTTTATTCAGATGTAACGAGTGAAAAATTCACATTATGCGAGTAAAATATGGAATTTTCTAGCCTAAAAATGCATCTACGACATTATGACTTGGCTCTCTCTCTCTCTCTCTCTCTCTCTCTCTCTCTCTCTCTCTCTCTCTCTCTATATATATATATATATATATATATATATATATATATATATATATATATATATATATATATATATATATATATATATATATATATATATATATATATATATATATACAAACACACAAAAAGGAGGCCTTTAAAAACAGAATGTTCTCTCTCTCTCTCTCTCTCTCTCTCTCTCTCTCTCTCTCTCTCTCTCTCTCTCACACACACACACACACACACACACACATTATAAATTCATAGACATTTTTGCGCTTCAGTGACTACTAATTCTTGTTGTCTTTTAATTATAAATTCACAAAGAAGACGCTCACTGGATAAATACTTTTCCACTCAACTCACTTGCATTATTAAATCTACAAAGACCTGTCCATTACTTCCATTTTAGTAAAAAATACCCTTTAGGTTATTTTCTTCACGTTTATCCCGGAAATAACAGAATAAGATCAGTCCCCAGTTCAGCTGGCTTCGAAATAAAAAAGAAAGATAACGGAAGCTTCCTGCATTAGATAAAAAATGACATCTACTTGAACTGGCCGGTGACCTTTTCTCTAATGATTGCTTCTGATGGCATTGAGTCTTTGCACTCGCAGGTACTCAGGTTTGTTTTTTCATTATGATAGAGAGAGAGAGAGAGAGAGAGAGAGAGAGAGAGAGCGGCATGATATACAATAAGCCATCGAACATGGAATGAATCGAGTAACTTGCCAGCCTAATGACAGACAGACAAACAGACAGACAGGCGGACAGTGACAGTTAGTGTAGAGTTTAAATTTAGTAAGCAAAGGATAAGTGTAAAAATTATCAATATAATAATTTCAAAATATTTTGCTTAAAGAATATAGTCTATGCTATTGGTAAGTTTTTTAATCGAATGTCTGTAATATATCATTCACACATTCTACATTAACCGTCTTTTCTGAAGGCATAAGCAATATTTTCGCTTTTAGTTACATGCTTGGATATTAACGTTGTCGAGTGACTCATTAACAATATTATCATAAAGAAGCTAATTATCGTTACATAGTCAATTCAGATTTTACCAATAGAAAATTTCTGCCATCCCCACCACGACATCTTCAACCTGTGTTACTGAAGTCATGTCTTCGTAACATTAATAACCTACGGAATTCCCATCAATTAAACAGTAAGATTTAGTTAAGACATTAAACGATAAAGGTAGTTTATTTGTTTTAGTAGTCATTTTGAACTTATAAAATCGCTGAATAAATGATAACTTTCTCTTATAAAGTAAAATCAAGAAAACCATGTCTGGAATTATACACAAACACATAATCTGTTTACACGCACACACACACAAATATATATATATATATATATATATATATATATATATATATATATATATATATATATATATATATATATATATATATATATATATATATATAGCAATTTGTATGCATTGAAATGGTCATATAACGTGTTAAACCAAGTCGTTGTTTGTAAAACTGAGACTTATTTGTTTTCTAGTTTATCAAAAAAAATTAAAAGAGATATATATATATATATATATATATATATATATATATATATATATATATATATATATATATATGTGTGTGTGTGTGTGTGTGTGTATGTGTATGTGTGTGTTTTCGCATTCAGAGAATGTGTCGGGTTTCGTCACGCCTGATCAAGATCATAGAAAAAACTTCCCTGAGGAAGTTTTCTTTCCCCAAAGAACTTTGCTCCTCTCCAGGGTTGCTTCCAGGCAGGAGCTTAAACCTGTAGTGCTTATTATTTGTAATTCATTACAGATTATTTTTTTGTGAGTAACATATAACATTTATGAGTTAAACTTTCACGTCTTCTCTCTTATATTTGTACCATAAAATTTTGTTTTGTTGTTAAACATACTCTTTTATATATATATATATATATATATATATATATATATATATATATATATATATATATATATATATATATATATATATATATATATATTATATATACTATCAAAATAACCAACACATAATCACGTGTGGAACAGAAATAAATTTCTGACTCACATCAGGATCGAACCCAGATCTTTCAATTGTAAGGCAAGGGCACTGCTCACTAGGCCATACAAGTCTAAAAGAAATTGGAACCTGAGAGCAACTGCACCCAAGGAATGTAATTCCTTGGGTGCAGCTGCTCTCAGGTTCCAACTTCTTTTAGACCTGTATGGCCTAGTGGGCAGCGCCCTTGCCTTTCAATTGAAAGACCTGGGTTCAATCCTGATGTGAGTCAGAAATTTATTTATATATATACTACAGTATATATATAGTTACTTATACATTCATTGCTGTTACGTACTGCTACTTCTACCATGGCTCCGTCGAACTTCACTGCTCATTGTGTGCGTGCAACTTACGCCGAATTATAGGCCTCTCCTCCTTATCCTCCCCCACTGAGCTAGGGGAAATTTTTCCTCAACCTCCGGTACCTTCGGTTATGAGGACGTTCTTTCCAGTTTCCAATACCCTTATGTAAGGACTTTCTTCCCAATCAGTCTCCAATACCCTTGTGTAAGGACTTTCTTGTCAATCAGTCTCCAATACCCTTATGTAAGGACTTTCTTGTCAATCAGTCTCCAATACCCTTATGTAAGGACTTTCTTCCCAATCAGTTTCTAGTACCCATATGCAAGAAGTAATGCAATAAAGCGAGAAAAAAATTATGTTGCGTGTCAGTCATATCTGGTATGATTTTCTGTTCACATTTATTAACAGGAAAAACCTGGTCGAAAGTGGGTATGATTCCCCATGAGATTCACTTCGGGAATTGTTGAAAAGTTACTCAACAATCAGATTTGATAGGATTTGTTTATATATCAGTTACCTTAACCAGAATTTAAGCGACTTTAGTTCTATAACATTCCTTTCAAGAAACATTCGGGATATCAATTTCTCTACATTTCCGAAACATTCTAAAAGCTCCTTAGCTACCCAACGGAACAAAATCAAAACAAAGAGACTTAACGTAGATAGGATATCAAAAGGAAATGCAATCGGGATTTCAGCCCAAATTGAATAGTTACGCCAAAATTCCAGCGGGGTTTCGGGGCTGATGGAACATTTGCTGGAAAATTTCAAACGCTTAGCTGTATCGTACCACAAATGCCTCGGTATTTAGTTCAAATGCTTCTGTCGGTTGGGAGCTGTATAGTCTGTATCACAAGTCAGATAAAGAGGGACTGAAGTTTGCAACAGGCATATAATATATATATATATATATATATATATATATATATATATATATATATATATATATATATATATATATATATATATATATATATATATATATATATATATATATATATATATATATATATATATATATATATATATATATATATATATATATATATATATATATACCTACACATGTGTATGTGTGAGACTGAGAGTGAGTGTTTATGTACTTGGATTTGGACAGAAAACATCTTTGTTTCCTCTGCATAAAAAATTAGCAAATACTTTCATATGATTATCTCCCTCTCTCTCTCTCTCTCTCTCTCTCTCTCTCTCTCTCTCTCTCTCTCTCTCTCTCTCTCTCTTCATGAGCATTCCTCAATACTTGTGTAAATAATATGTATACACCCCTTCACAAAATCTGTAAACTATCTTTGAGTGATGAAAAAAGTAAAAATAGTTTTGCTAAGCATGTAACGCTATTTTCTAGGAAGCATCGCATATATAGTTCATTATCCAGCTGTCAGTAAAATATTTTGCTAATATAATTACTTTTATTAGTATGAATGTCTTTTGAGTGTGAGGAAATTCACGTATTCTTTGGCAGGATGTTCATGTTAAGACCTGCAAATTAGTTTTGTTTTGTTAGAGAGAGAGAGAGAGAGAGAGAGAGAGAGAGAGAGAGAGAGAGAGAGAGAGAGAGAGAGAGAGAGAGAGAGAGAGAGGCAGGGGATTGTTAGACAGAATACTATACCTTCTCAGTATAGTGAACAGGTTGATAATTTTCAAGTTTTATTTTACAAATTACTGGTCAAAAATCCGAAAATGATCTGGAAATGATCATTACTATTTTCAGTTAATCGAACCATGCTGTTTTATTCTTAGTCCTTTTTTTTAATAATTATGCTAGACAAGGGCATATCAGTTGCCCTTCGATTGACCTCCCATTTTGAAAAGCAGAAAACTACTCATTCTAAAATGAAATGCTAAACCTTATTCATTCTACTTTTAACTTTTCTATAAAAGGTGGAACTTTCATAAACAGATGTATATGAATGAAATGGCTGTGAGATCGCTGACTATGATTTTTCCTCTATTTCCCGCTCCCTTGCAACCTTCCATCCATCAGAATTCGGTACTATCTCTTCCTTTCCAGTGGGTTTCTAGCCCCATCGGCTCCCTGACATGTAGTGCATTTCTTCGTCAAACTCATTTGATTTTTCTAAAATTATTGTTTAATACGATTCCAATATAGAAAACGCAGAATGAAATGTTTACCGAACTAAGAAGAGAGAGAGAGAGAGAGAGAGAGAGAGAGAGAGAGAGAACTCAGTCTCCTAGCAAGTCTTCCAGCAACATACTACAACTCCTCCTAATTCCTGGACATACGTTCCCTTGACGACTTAAGCGGCTGTCCCTCTAATCTCGAACTCGAGACTTCAGGCCTAGAGGTGTGGAAGCCTCAACCCTCGTCCCTGATTGAGAGGATTGTTAGAGTGGCGATGGAGCCTCCAAAGTAGTTTATATTACCCATTGTAGCTATTGATTCGGTTGCTTAACGTCCCCCAAATTTCGGTCGTGATGATTCCGCCACTTAGATATTAATACAGGGGCATGATGCTATAATGCCTCGCTGAAAGCTCTCTCTCTCTCTCTCTCTCTCTCTCTCTCTCTCTCTCTCTCTCTCTCATTTGAGGAAAGCGCATTTACGATGGTGACCATTCCCCACTGACTTGCTTTAATGTATTTAGGATATTACTCCACGCCCTATTCTCTGGAATGTCACTGTGAAATAAATAAGGCTTCAGATAAATCTGTATCAGAATAAATTAAAGAATAAATCAACGTAATTGAAAAGATTAGATAAGATCTAAATCTAAATATATGTTTCAAATAAAAGTCAGGATGGATACATAAATGAACAGAGAGAGAGAGAGAGAGAGAGAGAGAGAGAGAGAGAGAGAGAGAGAGAGAGAGAGAGAAAAAAAAATTAATCGCAAATTTCACAAATGCTTCCACTTTATCGTCAATTTAATCTCACCGGACATTTTTTAAACCGATTGCCCACAGCAAAGATATTTAAATCCCAACAATGCATTTTTGAATTCTGCATTGAACTTGAAGTTTCACATATATTGAAAGTGTATTTATGATTTTGGCTGCCGGTCAACTTCCGCATTTGCCAAAACACTTTTATGGGAGAGATAACATATGAAAATGTCATTGTCTTGATATCACAGTCCAGAGAGAATTATTAACCATGGAAGATACTATCTCAGGCAAATTTGGAATAATTTATCAATGTTACAATCTTGACTCACGAGTTTAATGAAATTGAGACAAAAAACAAGATTCTTCGACCACTCCACAAGGAAAACTTTCCAAGATAGCGTCTGCATTTGCTCATGCTGCCCGAAGCTTTCGGGAGTTGATTAACTCGATGTTCCTCCGACATTTGAAGTCTCTCTTGACTGGATCATGCAAGCTATTGCTGTAGGAGTTGGAGGCTGCCTTCTGTGCGGGCTTGAATTTCTTTGCATTATCTCACAAAGTTAATTATATATACTCGACTGATCAAATGATCGTTGCTTCAAAAACTAAAGGTACAGCTCTCTCTCGCTCTCTCTCTCTCTCTCTCTCTCTCTCTCTCTCTCTCTCTCTCTCTCTCAGAAGGACAACGGAATAAAATTTAGATCAAAATTTATATGCAATCAAATTTAGGTCATAAGCTGTGGCCAGCTTATGCAGATTGTACTTAAATGAAATTTAAAACTGAAGAGATGTGGAGTTTCATTATGAGAATAAAGTATTTGTTTTCAGTCATAATTATGTCAAATTGTTCTATCCTAATAAATACATGTTATGGATAACAGTGGAAGAAAAGTCTGTAACATAAAGTAATGAAAAATAAGGAGGCCGATTTATCTAGATATTTTTTAACATTATTATTATTATTATTATTATTATTATTATTATTATTATTATTATTATTATTATTATTATTATTATTATTATTATTAATCCAGTTTTCAGTTCTTTTTATAAACGTAATATTACGATACATTTCGTTATCTCATTTAGCACAAAGAAATACTATTCAACTAATCTTTCGATTGAGGAATCTCTCAAATCTTTGCAAGCTGTTTCAATATACAAATCCTTTTATATTGGTTTTCGTTTCCAAATATATCTTTTTGCGATACCGTCAAAATATTCCAATGTAAAAGTTATTCCGTTACAGTAGATCTCGCATATATATATATATATATATATATATATATATATATATATATATATATATATATATATATATATGTATGTGTGTGTGTGTGTGTGTGTGTGTGTGTGTGTGTGTGTGTGTGTGTGTGTAAAGCTTATAATAAGCTAATATACTCTATCAAGTTTGTCGTGAAGTAAAGCACCCGAGGAAACATCACTATGTAAACTGGTACAAAATGAAGGCCAAGAGAGTCGTAAAAGGATTGTGCTTGTTATGGGCCATTTCATGAGCCTCTGAACGCGGCGAACCCCGCCGTGAAAACTCCCTGAGACGAATCTCACACTGGAAATATTTCGTCGGTATTATCCTTCGAAATTTGTGCGTAAATGTTCCCAAGTCATTCCAGCCTGATGTTTTCTGAATAAGTAATGAACGTAAACAATTCGTTGACGTCGTCTGGAGGACGTTACCGGACTTGAAGGTCTTGCAAAATAACAAACCCAAGACAGACATGGTAGTCATCTGAGCACGGGAATATGCTTGAAGAGCTTCATGTCATCGGAGTTAGAGGGACGAAGTTTCTGATCGTACTATCTATCATTAATTATTATTATTATTATTATTATTATTATTATTATTATTATTATTATTATTATTATTATTCATAATGATGCGGAATTGATGTGGAACAAACAAAAAACTGAACCTGCTTAATTAAGCTTTTTCCATAGAAAAAAAAAATGTCACGTGAAAGAACGAGAGCAAAGAAGCAGAATGAGGGAAAGTGAATATATATACTATTTAGAGAGTAATAGCACATTTTCATAATAATTTCAATTACGAATATTCATAAATAAAACTCATCAAAAGGGATAAAAAAAAGTGTAAGTAAATCAATGCCTTAAGAAATCATTATAGTATTAAATAAGAAGCCATTATAGTACTAAAGGAGAGTCTGCAGCATTGCACTCTGGAGGTATGAAGCTCTATGACAAGACTGAGTAGGGCACTTGAAATAGCCTCGCCGCCAAATAGGGTCGTAGATGTCCAAAATCGATTAAGCAGAGCATTGTTGACAGGAGGACTGTCCAATTCCCCAAGGTTCGTTGTAAACAAACAATCCAGGTTTTGGTTTGACCTCAGAGATAACTGGTCCCGCCCTCAAATTTGATCTAAAAGCAAAATCACTGTCCCTACTGACTGCTCTTCTTCCACAGACTATGGGACTAAGTGCACATAGAGTTAGTTCTGCATTTGGTGGTCTGTTCTCTCTCCTCTCTGGTGTAAACTTTCGTGATTACAGGCGACTTAGATTCTGAATTATCTAGAACTACTTAAATCTGCTCAGTTGAAATTATCCATTTATCCTTTGTACGACATTGAACTAAATCATTACAAGGGGTCTGAAAATAAAAATCATAAAATATGAACCGTTTTACGCAAATATTAATGACAATTATAATCATAATGGTAATGATAATGATGACGATGATGATGATGACGCCCTTGACAACTATAGATTCTACTTATATATATATATATATATATATATATATATATATATATATATATATATATATATATATATATATGTGTGTGTGTGTGTGTGTGTGTGTGTGTGTGTATGTGTGTATTTATATATCTATACCGGATTCCACAATAAACAATGCAATAACTGCAAAACTGGAGGAATGAGCACTAAGTATCAAGTATTCTACAAAACAAATTTATAAACTACTGGCTCCATTATCTTATAACACATGAAAATCTAACATGGGGAATCATTATATATATATATATATATATATATATATATATATATATATATATATATATATATATATATATATATATGTGTGTGTGTGTGTGTGTGTGTGTGTGTGTGTGTGTATACTGTATATATGTGTGTGTGTGTGTATAACTGAATGACGAAAATATGGAACGTGATGAATATATAAATAAAGATAAAATCCACGAGTCTGCTAAGTAAAGGACTAGCGTCGAAAGGCCTCGCAGCACTCCAGTGTTTCTGTTTCCTACGTGGATTTTATCTTTATTTATATATGTGTGTGTGTGTGTGTGTTTGTCTGTGTGTGTTTAAGAATGCGAAATATTATTATAAACCCAAAAAGGATATCAGTAAGGCACAATTAAATATGTATACTAACTAGAATATTGGCGCCGAGGGCTAACTTCTTTCATTTGTGTTTTTTTTTTGTCTTAATTTGCTAACCCTAATAATTATCTTACTTTCAACAGAGTTCTTTCACTATCAAAAATGACTGGCAAATAGAGAGAAATAGTCCTCAATATGAAAGATTCCCTAATTGAAAATGAAAAAATTGATCCATCAACCTGAATCAT